>NW_027525281.1:0-21555 GCF_052094955.1 Ictidomys tridecemlineatus | reverse complement strand
AAACAATGTTGCAGAGAGCATAGGATAGAGACTGGGGTGCACAAGGACTGTTGCAGAGAGCAGAGGTTGCAGACTTAGTTGTGGAAGGACTCTTACAGACGGCAGAGTATTGAGACTGTGGTGCAAAACGACTGATACAGAAAGCAGAGGTTGGATACTGGGGTGCATAAGGACCCTTACGGAGAACAGAGGTTGGAGACTGCGGTAAAGAAGGACTGGTACCGAGAGAAGAGGTTGGAGACTGGGGTGCAGAAGAACTGATTTAGAGAACAGAGGTTGGAGACTGGGGTGCAGAAGGATCATTGGGTCGAGCAGAGTATGGAGACTGGGGTATAGAAAGACTGTGGCAGAGAGCAGAGGATGGAGACTGGGGTGTAGAAGGTCTGTTACAGAGAGCAGACGTTGAAGACAGGGGTGCAGAAGGATCGTTTGGGTGAGCAGAGTATGGAGACTGGGGTGTAGAAGGACTGTTGCATAGAGCAGAGGTTAGAGACTGGGGTGTCGAAGGACTGTTTCAGAGAGCTAATGTTGGAGTCTTGGGTGCAGAAGGACTGTTGCATAGAGCAGAGATTGGAGGCTGAGGTACAGAAGGACTGTTACAGAGAGTAGAGGTTGGAGACTGGGTTGCAGATGGATTATTGCAGAGAGAAGTTTTTTCAGACTGAGGTACAGAAGAACTGTTGCAGAGAGAACAAGTTGGAGACTGGGGTTCACAAGGACTGTTGCAGCGAGCAGAGGTTTGAGACTGGAATGCCAAAGGATTTTTGCAGAAAGCAGAGCTTGGAGACTGAGGTGCAGAAGGATCATTGCGGAGAGCAGAGGTTCGAGACTGGGGTTCAAAAGGATCATTACAGAGAGCAGAGTTTTGAGACTGGGGTGCAGAAGTAATGTTGCAGAGAGCAGAGGTTGGAGACGTGGGTGCAGAAGGACTATTGCAGAAAGCAGAGGTGAGAGACTGAGGTGCAGAAGGCCCATTACAGAAAGCAGAGTTTGGAGAATCCGGTACAGATGGACTGTTACAGAGAGCAGAGGTTGGAGACTGGGTTGCAGAAGACTGTTGGAGAGAGCAGATGTTTGAGACTGAGGTGCAGAATTATTGTTACAGTGAGCAGCGGTTGAAGACTGGTGTTCAGAAGGATCTTGCAGAGAGCAGAGTTTCGAGACTGAGGTGCAGAAGAACTGTTGTAGAGAGCAGATGTTGGAGACTTGGGTCCAGAAGGATCCTTGCAGAGAGCAGAGTTTTGAGACTGGGGTGCAAAAGGCCTGTTACAGACAACAGACGTTGTAGAGTGGGGTGCAGAAGGACTGTTACAGAGAACAGAGTTTGCAGACTGGGTTTCAATAGGGTCTTACAGAGAGATGAGGTTGGAGACTGAGCTACAGAAGGACTGTTACAGAGAGCAGAGGTTGGAGACTGGGGTGTCGAAGGATCATTGGGGCGAGCAGAATATAGAGACTGAAGTGTAGAAGGACTGTTGCAGAGATCATAGGTTGGAGTCTGGGGTGTAGAAGGACTGTTTCAGAGAGCAGATGTTGGAGACTTGTGTGCAGAAGGACTGTTTCATAGAGCAAAGATTGGAGACTGAGGTACAGAAGGACTGTTTCAGAGAGCAGAGGTTGGAGACTGGTGTGCAGAAGGATCTTTGCAGAGAGCAGAGTTTGGAGAATGAGGTGCAGAATGATCTTTGCAGAGAGCAGAGGTTGGAGACTGGGGTGCAGAAGGAATATTGCAGAGAGCAGTATTTGGAGACTTGGGTGCAGAAGGACTGTTGCAGAAAGCAGAGGTTGGAGCCTGAGGTGCAGAAAGACTGTTACATTGAGCAGAAGTTGGCGACTGGGGTACAGAAGGACTGATAGAGAAAGAAGATGTTAGAGACTTGGTGCAGAAGGACAGTTTCAGAGAGCAATTCTTGGAGAATCTGGTACAGAAGGACAGTTACAGCGAGCAGAGGTTGGAGACTGGTTTGCAGAAACATCTTACAGAGAGCAGATATTGGAGACTAGCGGTGCAAAAGGGCTATTGTAGAGAGCAGAGGTTGGAGAATGGGGTACAGAATGATCGTTGCAGAGAGTAAAGGTTTGAGACTGAGGTTCTGAAGGCCTCTTACAGAGAGCAGAGTTTGGAGACTGGGGTACAAAAGGCCTGTTAGATAGCAGAGTTTAGAGACTAGGTGCAGAAAAACTGTTACAGAGAGCAGAGTTTGAAGACTGAGGTACAGAAGAACTGTTGCAGAGAGCAGATGTTGTAGACTGGGTTACACAAGGACTGTTACAGCGAGCACAGGTATGAGACTGGGGTGCAGAAGGATTGTTGCAGAGAGCAGAGGTTGGAGACTGGGGTGCAGAAGGCCTGTTACAGAGAGCAGAGTTTGGAGACTGGGGTGCAGAAGGATCTTACAGAGAGCAGAGGTTGGAGACTGAGGTGCAGAAGCACTGTTACGGAGAGTGGACGTTGGAGACTGAGGTGCAGAAGGACTGCTGCAGAGAGCAGAGTTTTGAGACTGAGGTGCAGAAGGATTGTTACAGAGAGATGTTGGAGACTGGGGTGCAGATCGACTGTTGCACAGAGCAGAGGTTTTAGACTGGGATGTAGAAGGACTGTTGCAGAGAGTAGAGGTAGGGGATTGGTGTACAGAAAGACTATAGCAGAGAGCAGACTTGGAGACTAAGGTGCAGAAGTACAGTTACACAGAGCAGAGTTTGGTGACTGGGTTCATAAAGACTGATACAGAAAGCAGAGGTTAGAGACTCGGGTGCAGAAGTACCCCTAGAGAGAGCAGAGGTTTGAGAATGCAGTACAGAAGAACTGCTACAGAGAGCAGAGATTGGAGACTGGGGTTGAAAATGACTGTTGAAGAGAGCAGATGTTGGACACTGGGGTGCAAAAGGACTTCTGCAGAGAGCAGAAGATGGAGACTGGGGTGAAGAAGGACTGTTGCAGAGACCAGAGATTGCAGACTGAGTTTAAGAAGGACTGATGTAGGGAACAGATGTTGGAGCCTAAGGTGCAGAAGGATCCTTTAGGCAAGCAGAGTATGGAGACTAGGGTGTAGAAGGACTTTTGAAGAGAGCAGATGTTGGAGACTTGGGTGCAGAAGGATTGTTGCATAGAGCAGTGATTGGAGACTGAAGTACAGAAGGACTGTTACAGAGGCAGAGGTTGGAGACTGGGGTGCAGATGGATTATTGCAGAGAGCAGAGTTTTCAGACTGAGGTACAGAAGAACTGTTGCAGCTAGCAGATTTTGGAGACTGGGGTTCACACGGACTGTTGCAGCTAGCAGTTTTGAAACTGGTGTGCAGAAGGATCGTTGCAGAAAGCAGAGGTTGGATACTGAGGTGCAGAAAAATCGTTGCAGAGAGCAGAGGTTCGAGACTGGGTGCTGAAGGACTTTTACAGAGAGCACAGGTTGGAGACTTGGGTGCAGTAGGAATGTTGCGGAGAGCAGAGGTTGGAGTTTTGTTTGCAGAAGGACTGTTTCAGAAAGCAGAGGTTGGAGACTGAGGTGCAGAAGGACTGTTGCAGATAGCAGAGGTTAAAGACTGGGGTGCAGAAGGACTGTTACAGAGAGGAGACATTGGAGACTGGGTTTCAGAAGGATCTTACAGAGAAAAGAGTTTGGAGACTGAGGTGCAGAAGGACTGTTACAGAGAGCGGAGGTTCGAGACTGAGGTGCAGAAGGATCGTTACAGAGAGCAGAGGTTGGAGACTGGGGTGCAGACGGACTTTTACAGAGAACAATGGTTTGATACTGGGGTGAAGAAGGAATGTTGCAGAGAGCAGAGTTTGGAGACTGAGGTTCAGAAGTACTGTTTCTGAGAGTAGAGGTTGGAGATTGGCGTGCAGAAGGACTGTTGCAGAGAGCAGAGGTTTTAGACTGCGATGTAGAAGGACTGTTGCAGAGAGTAGAGTTTGGAAATTGGGGTCCAGAAGGAGTGTAGCAGAGAGCAGAGGTTGGAGACTAATGTGCAGAAGTACAGTTACTCAGAGCACAGTTTGGAGACTGGGGTGCAGAAGAACTGACACAAAAAGCAGAGGTTGGAGACTCGGGTGCAGAAGTACCCTTACGAGAGCAGAGTTTGGAGAATTCAGTACAGATGGAGTGTTACAGAGAGCAGAGGTTGGAGACTGGGGTGGAGAATGAGTGTTGCAGAGAGCAGATGTTGGAGACTGAGGTGCAAAAGGACTGTTGCAGAGAGTAGAGGATGGACACTGTGGTGCAGAAGGACTGTTGCAGAGAGCAGAGGTTGCAGACTGAGTTGCAGAAGGACTGTTAGAGAGAAAAGAGTTTTGAGACGGTGGTGCAAAACGACTGATACAGAAAGTGGAGTTTGGATACTGGGGTGCATAAGGACACTTACAGAGAACAGAGGTAGGAGACGGCGGTACAGAAGGACTGTTACAGACAGTCGAGGTTGGAGACTGGGGTGCAGAAGAACTTATGTAGAGAACAAATTTTGGAGACTGATGTGCAGAAGGATTGTTGGTGTGAGTAGAGTATGAAGACTAGGGTGTAGATGGACTGTTGAAGAGAGCAGAGTTCTCAGACTGAGGTAGAGAAGAACTGTTGCAGGAAGAAGATGTTGGAGACTGTGGTTCACAAGGACTGTTGCAGTGAGCAGAGGTTTGAGACTGGGGTGCAGAAGGATCGTTGCAGAGAGCACAGGTTGGAGACTGAGGTGCATAAGGAATGTTGTGGAGAGCAGAGGTTGGAAACTTGAGTCCAGAAGGACTGTTGCAGAAAGCAGAGTTTTGAGACTGAGGTTCAGAAGGACTGTTGCAGAGAATGGAGGTGCAGAAGGATCGTTACAAAAAGCAGAGGTTGGAGACTGGGGTGCAGACGGACTTTTATAGAGAGCGCAGGTTTGATACTGGGAAGCAGAAGTAATGTTGCAGAGAGCAGAGGTTGGAGACTGAGATGCAGAAGTAGTGCTGATGAAAGCAGAGGTTGGAGACTAAGGTGCAGAAGGACTGTTACAGAGAGCACAGGTTGGAGACTGGGGTGCAGAAGGATTATTGCAGATAGCAGAGTTTTCAGACTGAGGTACAGAAGAAATGTTGCAGAGAGCAGATGTTGTAGACTGGGTTGCACAAGGACTGTTGCAGCGAGCAGAGGTTGGAGACTGGGGTGCAGAAGGATCATTGCAGTGAGCAGACGTTAGAGACAGGGGTGCAGATGGACTGATACAGAGAGCAGAGGTTGGAGACTGGAGTGCAGGAGGCCTTTTTCAGAGAGCACAATTTGAAGACTGGGATGATGAAGGACTGTTACAGAGAGTTTGAAGACTGGGTTGCAGAAGGATCTTACAGAGAGCAGAGAATGGAGACTGAGTTGCAGAAGCACTGTTACAGAGAGTAGAAGTTGGAGACTGAGGTGCAGAAGGACCGTTGCAGAGAGCAGAGTTTGGAGACTGAGGTGCAGAAGGACTGATGCAGAGAGCAGAGGTTTTAGACTGGTAGACTGGGATGTACAAGGACTGTTGCAGAGAGTAGAGGTTGGAGATTAGGGTTCAGAAGCACTGTAGCAGAGAGCTGAGGTTGGAGACTAAGGTGCAGAAGGACAATTAGGCAGAGCAGAGGTTGGAGACTGGGTTGCAGAAGGACTGACACAGAAAGCAGAGGTTGGAAATTGGGGTGCAGAAGTACCCTTACAGAGAGCAGAGTTTGGAGAATGCAGTACAGAAGGACTGTTACAGAGAGCAAAGTTTGGAGACTGGGGTGCAGAATGACTATTGTAAAGAGCAGAATTTATAGACTGGGGTGCAAAAGGACTGTTGCAGAGAACAGAGAATGGAGACTGGGGTGAAGAAGGACTGTTGCAGCGAGCAGAGTTTGCAGACTGAGTTGCAGAAAGATGGTTACAGATGGCAGAATTTGGAGACTGTGGTTCAAACAACTGATACAAAAAGCACAGGTTGGATACTGGGGTGCATAAGGACCCTTGCAGAGAACAGAGGTTGAAGACTGTGGTACAGAAGGACTGTTACAGAGAGCAGAGGTTAGAGTCTGGGTTGCAGAAGACCGATGTAGAGAACAGAGTTTGGAGACTGGGTTGCAGAAGGGCTGTTGGGGCGATCAGAGTGTGGACACTTGGGTGTCGAAGGACTGTTGCAGAGAGCAGTGATTGTAGACTGAGTTACAGAATGACTGTTATAGAGAACAGAGCTTTGAGACTGGGGTGCAGATGGATTATTGCAGAGAGCAGAGTTTTCAGACTGACGTACAGAAGAACTGTTGCAGCAAGCAGATGTTGGAGACTCGGGTTCACAAGGACTGTTGCAGCTACCAGAGGTTTCAGTCTGGGGTGCAGATGATAGTTGCAGGGAGCAGAGGTTGGAGACTGAGGTGCAGAAAGATTGTTACAGAGAGCAGATATTGGAGATTGGGGTGCAGAAGGACTGTTGCAGAGAGCAGAGGTTTTAGACTGGGATGTAGAAGGACTGTTGCAGAGAGTAGAGGTTGGAGATTGGGGTCCAGAAGGACTGTAGCAGAGAGCAGAGGTTGGAGACTAAAGTGCAGAAGGACAGGTAAACAAAGAAGAGGTTGGAGACTGGGGTGCAGACAGACTGACACAGAAAGCAGAGGTTGGAGACTCGGGTGCAGAAGTCTATTACAGAGAGCAGAGGTTGTAGAATGCAATACAGAAAGACTGTTACAGAGAGCAAAGTTTGGAGACTTGGGTGGATAATGACTGTTGCAGAGAGCAGATGTTGGAGACTGGGTTACAAATGGACTGTTTTGAGAGCAGAGGATAGAGACTGGGGTGCATAAGGACTGTTGCAGAGAGCAAAATTTGCAGACTTTGTTGCAGAAGGACGGTTACAGAGGGCAGAGTTTGGTGACTGTGGTTCAAAATGACTGTTACAGAAAGTAGAATTTTGATACTGGGGTGCATAAGGACCCTTACAGAGAACAGAGGTTGGTGACTGTGGTACAAAAGGACTGTTTCAGAGAGCAGAGTTTGGAGACTAGGGTGCAGTAGAACTGATGTATTGAACAGAGTTTGGAGACTGGGGTGCAGAAGGATCGTTTGGGCGATCAGAGTATAGAGACTCGGGTGTAGAAGGACTGTTGCATAGAGCAGATGTTGGAGACTGACTTTCAGAACGATCTTACAGAGAAAAGAGTTTGGAGACTGCGGTGCAGAAGGACTGTTACAGAGAGCTGATGTTTGAGACTGTGGTGCAGGAGGATCATTACAGAGAGCAGAGGTTGGAAACTGGGGTGCAGACGGACTATTACAGAGAGCATAGGTTTGATTCTGGGGTGCAGAAGGAATGTTGCAGAGAGCAGAGGTAGGAGACTGGGGATCAGAAGGACTGTTCCTGAAAGCAGCGGTTGGAGACTGAGGTGTAGAAGGACTGTTACGGAGAGCAGAGGTTGGAATCTGGGCTGCAGAAGGACTGACAAAGAAAGCAGAATTTTGAGACTAGGGGGCAGAAGGACCGTTACAGAAAACAGAGGTTTTAGACTCTGGTACAGAAGGACTGTTACAGAGAGCAGAGTTTGGAGACTGGGGTGTAGAAGGACTGTTGCAGAAAACAGAGGTTGGAGACGGGGATGCAGAAGGACTGTTGCAGAGAGAAGAATTTGAAGATAGGTTCCAGAAGGACTGTTACAGTGAGCAGGGGTTGGAGACTGGTGTGCAGAATGATCTTAGAGAGAGCAGAGTTTGGAGACTTGGGTACAGAGGAATTGTTGCAGAGAGCAGATTTTTCAGACTAAGGTACAGAAGAACTATTTCAGAGAGTAGATGTTGGAGACTGGATTGCACAAGGACTGTTGCAGCGAGCAGATGTTGGAGACTGGGGTTCAGAAAGATCTTACAAAGAGCAGAGTTTGGAGACTGAGGTGCAGAAGCACTGTTTCAGAGTGTAGAGGTTGGAGACTGAGGTGAAGTAGGATAGTTACAGAGAGAAGAGTTTGGAGACTGGGGTGCAGAAAAACTTTTGCTGAGAGCAGAGTGTGGAGACTGGGGTGTAGAATGACTGTTGCAGAGAGTAGAGGTTGGAGATTGGGGTCCAGAAGGACTGTTACAGAGAGCAGAGTTTGGAGACTGGGGTGGAGAAGGACTGTTGCAGAGAGCAGATGCTGGAGACTGGGGTGCAAAAGGAAAGCTGCAGAGAGCAGAGGATGGAGACTGGGGTGCAGAAGTATCCTTGGGAAGAGCAAAGTATGGAGAATGGGGTGTAGAAGGACTGTTACACAGAGCAGAGTTTGGAGACTAGGGTTTAGAAGGACTTTTTCAGAGAGCAGAAGTTGGAGACTTGGGTGAAGAACTGTTGCATAGAGCAGAGGATGGAGACTGAGATGCAGAAGATGGTTACAGAAAGCAGAGTTTGAAGACTGGGGTGCAGAAGGACTGTAACAGAGAACAGACTTTGGAGACTGGGGTGTAGAAGGATTGTTGCAGAGAGCAGAATTTGGAGACTGGGGTTCAGAAGGATTGTTAGAGCAGAGTTTGGAGACTGTGGTGCAGAAGGACATTTACTGAGAGCACAGGTTGGAGACTGGGGTTCAGAAAGACTTTTACAGAGAGCCCAGGTTAAAGACTGAGGTGCAGAAAAACTGTTACAGAGAGCAAAGTTAGGAGACTGGGATGCAGAAGGAGTGTTGCAGAGAGCAGAAGTTGGAGACTGAGGTACAGAAGGACCCTTACAGTGAGCAGAATTTGGAGACTGGTTTGCAGAGGAGTGTTACAGAGAGCAGAGGATGGAAACAGGTGTGCAGAAGGATCTTACAGGGAACATAGTTTGAGACTGGGGTGCAAAAGAACTGTCTCTGAGAGCAGAGGTTGGAGACTAGGGTGGAGAAGGATCATTGAAGAGAGAAGAGTTTGGAGACTGGGTGCAAAAGGCCTGTTACATACATCAGAGTTTGGAGACTGGGGTGAAGAAGACCTATTACAGAGAGCAGTTTTTGGAGACTGTGGTGCAGAAGGACACTTACAGAGATCAGAGTTCGGAGATTGGGTTGCAAAAGCTTCTTACAAAGAGCAGAGGTTGGAGAATGAGGTACAGAACGACTGTTAGAGAGAGCAGAGGTTTGAGACTGAGGTGCAGAAGGATCATTGGAGAGAGCAGTGTTTGGAGACTGCAGTGCAGAAGGACTGATACCGAAAGCAGAGGTTTATGTCTGGGGTGCAGAAGGACCCTTACAGAGAACAGAGGTTAGAGACTGAAAGACTCTTACAGAGAGCAGACGTTTGAGACTGGGGTACAGAATGACTGATGTAGAGAACAGATGTTGGAGACTGGTTTACAGAAGGACCATTGCAGAAAGTAGAGGTTGGAGACTGGGTTTCAGAAGGATCTTACAGAGAGCAGAGTTTTGACATTGAGCCTCAGAAGGACTGTGGCAGAGAGAAGAGGTTAAAGATTGGGGCGCTTAAGGACTGTAGCAGAGAGCAGAGGATGGAGTCTGAGGTGCGGAAAGACTGTTACAGAGAGCACAGTTTAGAGACTGGGGTGCAGAAAGACTGATAAAGAAAGCAGAGTTTGGAGACTGGGGTGCAGAAGGACCCCTACCGAGAGCAGAAGTTGAAGATTGCAGTACAGAAGGACTGTTAAAGAGAGCAGAGGTTGGTTACTGAAGTGCAGAAGAATCGTAGAGAGCAGAGGTTTCAGACTGAGGTACAGGTGGACTTTTAGAGAGAGCAGTGATTGGAGACTGGGGTGTAGAAGGACTGTTACAGAGAGCAGAGTTTGGAGACTCAGGTGCAGAAAAACTGTTACAGGAAGCAGAGTTTGGAAATTAAGGTGCAGAAGGACCGTTACAGAGAGCAGAGTTTGGAGACTGCGGTATAGCACTATTACCTAGAGCAGAGGTTGGAGACTGCAGTGCAGAAGGACTCTTACATAGAGCATAGGTTGGAGACTCAGGTGCAAAGGATAGATACAGAAAACAGATTTTGGAGATTGGGGTTCACGAAGACTGATACAGAAAGCAGAGTTTTGAGACATGGTTGTAGAAGGACCTTTACAAAGAGCAGTGGTTGGAGACTGCGAAACAGAAGGACTTTTACAGAGAACAGATCTCGGAGACTGTGGAGCAGAAGGACTGTTGCAGGGAGCTGAGGCTCAAGACTGGGGTGGAGAAGGAATGTTATAGAGAGCAGAGTTTGGAAAGTAGAGTGCAGAAGGATCTTATAGAGAGCAGAGGTTGGAGACTGTGGTGCAGAAAGACTGTTACTGAGAGCAGAGGTTGGAAACTGGAGTCCAGAAGGATCGTTGCAGAGACCGGAGTTTGGAGACTGGGGTGCAGAAGGAGTGTTGCAGAGAGCAGATGTTGAAGAATGGGGTGCAGAAGGAATGTTGCAGAGAGCAGATTTTAGAGACTGGGGTGCAGAAATTCTGTTACAGAGAGCAGAGGTTGGAGACTGAGGTGCAGAAAGACTGTTACAGAGAGCAGAGATTGGAGATTTGGGTGTAGAAGGACTGTTACAGAGAGCATAGTTTGGAGACTGGGGTTCAGATGGATCTTAAAGAGAGCAGAGTTTGGAGACTGGGGTTCAAAACGACTGTTGCAGACAGCTGATGTTGGAGACTGGGGTGGAGAAGAATCGTTGCAGAGAGAAGAGTTTGGAGACTTGGGTGCCGAAAGCGTGTTACAAATAGCAGAGTTTGGAGACTGGGTTGCAGAAGTCCTGTTACAGAGAGCAGAAGTAGGAGACTGTTGTGCAGAAGGAAAGGTACAAAGTGCAGAGTTTAAAGACTGGGTTGCAGAAGGATCTTACAGAGAGCAGAGTTGGGAGACTGAGGTGCAGAAGGACTGTTACAGAGCGCCGAGGTAGGAGAGTGGGGTGCAGAAGGGTCGTTACAGAGAGCAGAGTTTCAAGACTGAGGTGCAGAAGGACTGTTGCAGAGAGCAGATGTTAATAACTAGTGTGCAGAATGACTGTTGTAGAGAGCAGAAGTTTTAGACTAGGGTGGAAAAGTCCTATTACAGAGAGAAGAGGTTGGAGACTCAGGTGCAGAAGGACTGTTACAGAGAGCTGAGGTTAGATACAGGTGTGCGGAAGCATCTTACAGAGAGCAGAATTTGGAGACTGAGGTGCAGATGGACTGTTGCAGAGATCAGAGGTTGGAGACTGGGGTGCAGAAAGATCGTTGCAGAGAGCACATTACGGAGACCGTGGTGCAGAAGGCCTGCTACAGAGAGCAGAGTTGGGAGACTAGCGTCCAGGAGGCCTGTTACAGTAAGGAGAGGTTGGAGACTGGGGTGCAGAAGGACTGTTATAGAAAGCAGAGTTTTGAGACTGGGTTGCTGAAAGATCTTACGGATAGAAAATGTTGGAGACTGAGGTGCAGGTGGACTGTTACAGAGAGCAGTGGTTGGAGACTGAGGTGCAGAAAGACCATGCAGAGAGGAGAGGTGTCAGAATGAGGTGCAGAAGTACTGTTACAGAGAGCAGAGGTTGGAGACTGAGGTGTAGAAGTACTGTTAGAAAGAGCAGAATTTGGAGACTGATGTGCAAAAGGACTGTTACAGAAAGCAGAGGTTGGAAATTGGGGTGCAGAAGGACCGTTACAGAGACCAGAGTTTGGAGACTGCGGTATAAAAAAACTGTTACAGAGTGCAGATGTTGGAGACTGGGGTGTAGAAGGAATTTCATAGACAGCACAGGTTGGAGACTGAAGTGCAGAAGGATAGATACAGAGATCAGAGTTTTGAGACTGGTGTTCAGAAGGACTGTTATAGAGAACAGTGTTTGGAGACTGGGGTGCAGAAGAATCGTGCAGAGAGCAGAGGTGTCAGACTGAGGTGCAGAAGGACTGTTACAGATAGCAGAGGTTGGAGACTGAGATGTAGAAGGACTGTTACAGAAAGAAGTGTTTGGAAATTGGGGTGCAGAAGGACCTTTACAGAGACCAGAGTTTAGAGACTGCGGTATAGAAAAACTGTAACAGAGAGCAGAGGTTGGAGACTGAGGTGCAGAATAATAGATACAGAGGAAAGAGGTTTGAGACTTGGCTTTACAAGGATCCTACGGAGACAAGAGTTTGGAGAGTGAAGTGCAGAAGGACTGTTACAGAGAGTAGAGGTTGGAGACTGAGGTGCAGAAGGACCGTTGCAGAGAACAGAGTTTCGAGACTGAGGTGCAGAAGAATTGTTACAGAGAACAGAGTTTGGAGACTGGGGTGCAGAAGGACTGTTGCAGAGAGCAGAGGTTGGAGACTGGGGTGAAGAAGGACTGTTGCAGAGAGCAGAGGATGAAGACTGGGCTGCAGAAAGAATTTTGCAGAGAGTAGATGTTGGAGACTGAGTTGCATAAGGACTTTTAGAGAGAGCAGAATTTGGAGACTGGTGCAGAAGGACTGTTGCAGAGAGCAGAGCTTGGAGACTGAGTTGCAAAATTTTGTTACATAGAGCAGAGGTTGGACACTGGGGTGCAAAAGGATCGTTGCAATAAGCAGAGCTTGGAGACAGGAGTGCAGAAGGATCTTACAGAGAGGAAAAGTTGGAGACAGAGTTGCAAAAGGACTGTTGCAAAGATCAGAGGTTGAAGACTGGGGTGAAGTAGGATCATTGCAGAGAGCAGAAGTTGGAGACTGGGGTGCAGAAGGATCGTTGCAGAGAGGAGAGGTTGGAGACTGGAGTGCAGAAGGACTGTTATAGAGAGCAGAGTTTCGAGACTTAGTTCCTGAAGAATCTTACAGAGAGCAGAGGTTGGAGACTGAGGTACACGTGGACTGTTACAGAGAGCAGTGCTTGGAGACTGGGGTGCAGAAGGATCGTGCAGAGAACTGAGGTGTCAGACTGAGGTGCAGAAGTACTGTTACAGAGAGCAGAGGTTGGAGACTGAGGTGCAGAAGGATAGATAAAGAGAGCAGAGGTTTGAGACTGAGTTTTAGAAAAATCCTACAGAAGATATTGTGAACGGAGTGGTTGTCCTCGTGTCCATTTCAGAGGATTTGTCGCTGATATACAGGAATGCCTATGATTTATGCGTGTTGATATTATAACCTGCCACTTTGCTGAATTCATTTATTAGCTCTAACAGTTTCTTTGTAGACCCTATTGGGTCCGCTCGGTATAGAATCATGTCATCTGCAAATAGTGATAATTTAAGTTCTTCTTTTCCTCTTTTTATGCCTTTAATTTCTTTCATCTGTCTAATTGCTCTTGCCAGTGTTTCGAGAACTATGTTGAACAGAAGTGGTGAGAGAGGGCATCCCTGTCTTGTTCCAGATTTTTGAGGGAATGCCTTCAATTTTTCTTCATTCAGAATGATGCTAGCCTGAGGCTTAGCATAAATTTCTTTTACAGTGTTGAGGTATGTTCCTGTTATTCCTAGTTTTTTGAGAGTTTTGAACATAAATGGATGCTGTACTTTGTCGAATGCTTTTTCCGCATCTATTGAGATGATCATATGGTTCTTATTTTTAAGTCTATTGATGTGGTGAATAACATTTATTGATTTTCGTATATTGAACCAGCCTTGCATACCAGGGATGAATCCTACTTGATCATGGTGCACAATTTTTTTGATATGTTTTTGTATCCGATTTTCCAGAATTTTATTGAGGATTTTTGCATCTAGGTTCATTAGAGATATTGGTCTGTAGTTTTCTTTCTTTGAAGTGTCTTTGTCTGGTTTCGGAATCAGGGTGATGTTGGCCTCGTAGAATGAATTTGGAAGTTCTCCCTTTTTATATATTTCCTGAAATAGCTTGAAAAGTATTGGTATTAGTTCCTCTTTAAAGGTTTTGTAAAACTCTGCTGTATACCCATCCGGTCCTGGGCTTTTCTTAGATGGTAATCTTTTGATGGTTTCTTCTATTTCCTCTATTGTTATTGGTCTGTTTAGGTTGTCTATATCCTCCTGACTCAATCTGGGAAGATTATATGACTTAAGAAATTTATCGATGCCTTCACTATCTTCTATTTTTTTGGAGTATAAGGATTCAAAATAATTTCTGATTATCTTCTGTATTTCTGAAGTGTCTGTCGTGATCTTGCCTTTTTCACCCCTTATGCTAGTAATTTGAGTTCTCTCTCTTTTTCTCTTCGCTAGCATGGCTATGAGTCTGTCAATTTTATTTATCTTTTCAAAGAACCAACTTTTCGTTTTGTCAATTTTTTCAATTGTTTCTTTTGTTTCAATTTCATTAATTTCAGCTCTGATTTTAATTATTTCTTGCCTTCTACTTCTTTTGCTGTTGTTTTGCTCTTCTTTTTCTAGGATTTTGAGATGAAGTATGAGATCATTTACTTTTTGTTTTTTTCTTTTTTTAAGGAATGAACTCCAAGCAATGAATTTTCCTCTTAGAACTGCTTTCAATGTGTCCCATAGATTCCGATATGTCGTTTCTGTGTTTTCATTAAACTGTAAGAATTTTTTAATTTCCTCCTTGATGTCTTCTAAAACTCATTGATCATTCAGTAACCTATTATTAATTCGCCAAGTGATGCATGATATTTCCTTGCTTCTTTTATCATTGATTTTTAGTTTCATTCCATTATGATCAGATAAGATGCATGGTATTATCTCCGCTCCTTTATATTGTCTAAGAGTTGCCCTGTGACATAATATATGATCTATTTTTGAGAAGGATCCATGTGCTGCTGAGAAAAAAAGTGTAGCTGCTTGATGTTGGGTGGTATATTCTATATATGTCAATTAAGTCTAGGTTGTTAATTTTGTTATTGAGTTCTATAGTTTCCTTATTCAACTTTTGTTTGGAAGATCTGTCCAGTGGTGAGAGAGGTGTGTTGAAGTCTCCCATGATTATTGTATGGTGGTCTATTAGACTCTTGAACTTGAGAAGAGTTTGCTTGATGAACACAGCAGCACCATTGTTTGGGGCATATATATTTATGATTGTTATGTCTTGTTGGTGTATGGTTCACTTGAGCAGTACGTAGTGTCCTTCTTTATCCCTTTTGATTAAATTTGGTTTGAAATCTATTTTATTTGATATGAGTATGGACACTCCTGCTTGTTTCCGCAGTCCATATGAGTGATATGATTTTTCCCAACCTTTCACCTTCAGTCTATGTATATCCTTTCCTATCAAATGTGTCTCCTGTAGGCAGCATATTGTTGGGTCTTGTTTTGTGATCCATTCAACTATCCTGTGTCTCTTAATTGGTGAGTTTAAGCCATTAACATTTAGGGTTATTATTGAGATATGGTTTGTTCTTCCAGCCATATTTGTTTATTAATGCTGCTAAACCTGATTTCTTTTCCTCTTTGATTATTTTCCCCCCTTTACTGTCCTACCTCCCACTGTTGGTTTTCATTGTTGTTTTCCATTTCCTCTTCCTGTAGTGTTTTGCCAAGGATTTTTTGAAGAGATGGTTTTCTAGCAGCAAATTCTTTTTACTTTTGTTTATTATGGAATGTTTTAATTTCATCTTCCATCCTGAAGCTTAATTTCGCCGGATACACGATTCTTGGTTGGAACCCATTTTCTTTTAGCGTTTGAAATATGTTATTCCAGGATCTTCTAGCTTTTAGAGTCTGTGTTGAGAGATCAGCTGTTATCCTGATTGGTTTACTCCTAAATGTAATCTGCTTCCTTTCTCTTGTAGCTTTTAAAATTCTCTCCTTATTCTATATGTTAGACATCTTCATTATAATGTGTCTAGGTGTGGATCTCTTATGATTTTGCAAATTCAGCATCCTGTAGGCTTCTAGGATTTGGGGTTCTGTCTCATTCTTTAAGTCTGGGAAGTTTTCTCAAGAATAAAATACTTGGAAATCAACCTAACAAAAGAGGTGAAAGACTTATACAATGAAAACTACAGAACCCTAAAGAGAGAAATTGAAGAAGACCTTAGAAGATGGAAAAATATACCCTGTTCATGGATAGGCAGAACTAACATCATCAAAATGGCAATATTACCAAAAGTTCTCTATAGGTTTAATGCAATGCCAATCAAAGTCCCAACGGCATTTTTTGTAGAAATAGAGAAAGCAATCATGAAATTCTTATGGAAGAATAGCAAAAACAATACTAAGCAGGAAGTGTGAATCAGGTGGTTTAGCGATTCCAGATTTTAAACTATACTACAGAGCAATAGTAACAAAAACAGCATGGTACTGGTACAAAAACAGGCGGGTGAACCAATGGTACAGAATAGAGATCACAGAAACCAACCCACAAAATTACAACTTTCTTATATTTGATAAAGGGGCTAAAAGCATGAAATGGAGGAAGGATAGCATCTTCAACAAATGGTGCTGGGAAAGCTGGAAATCCATATGCAACAAAATGAAACTGAATCCCTTTCTCTCGCCATGCACAAAAGTTAACTCAAAATGGATCAAGGAGCTTGATATCAAATCAGAGACACGGCATCTGATAGAAGAGAAAGTTGGCTACGACCTACATGCTGTGGGGTCGGGCTCCAAATTCCTCTATAGGACACCCATAGCACAAGAGTTAACATCTAGAATCAACAAATGGGACTTACTCAAACTAAAAAGGTTTTTCTCAGCAAAAGAAACAATAAGAGAGGTAAATAGGGAGCCTACATCATGGGAAAAAATCTTTACTCCTCACACTTCAAATAGATCCCTAATATTCAGAGTATATAAAGAACTCAGAAAATTAGACAATAAGATAACAAATAATCCCATCAACAAATGGGCCAAGGACTTGAACAGACACTTCTCAGAGGAGGACATACAATCAATCAACAAGTACATGAAAAAATGCTCACCATCTCTAGCAGTCAGAGAAATGCAAATCAAAACCACCCTAAGATACCATCTCACACCATTAAGATTGGCAGCCATTACGAAGTCAAACAACAATAAGTGCTGGCGAGGATGTGGGGAAAAGGGTACACTTGTACATTGTTGGTGGGACTGCAAATTGGTGCAGCCAATTTGGAAAGCAGTATGGAGATTTCTTGGAAAGCTGGGAATCAAACCACCATTTGACCCAGCTATCCCCCTTCTCGGTCTATTCCCTAAAGACCTAAAAAGAGCATGCTACAGGGACACTGCTACATCGATGTTTATAGCAGCACAATTCAAAGTTCCAAGACTGTGGAACCAACGTAGATGCCCTTCAATAGACGAATGGATAAAAAAATGTGGAATTTATAAATAATGGAGTATTACTCTGCATTAAGAAATGACAAAATAATAAAATTTGGAGGGAAATGGATGGCATTAGAGCAGATTATGCTAAGCGAAGCTAGCCAAGCCCTAAAACACAAATACAAAATGTCTTCTTTGATATAAGGAGAGTAATTAAGAACAGACTAGGGAAGAAGAGCACGAGAAGAAGACCATCATTAAACAGGGTTGAGAGGTGGGAGGGAAAGGGAGAGAGAAGTGAAATTGCATGGAAAAGGAACGAGACCCTCAGGGTTATACAAAATTACATACAAGAGGAAGTGAGGGGAAAGGGAAAAATAATACAAGGGGGAGGAATGAATTACAGTAGGGGGGGTACAGAGAGAAGAGGGGAGGGGAGGGGAGGGGAGGGGGGATAGTAGAGAATAGGAAAGGCAGCAGAATACAAAAGACACTAGGATGGCAATATGTAAAGCAATGGAAGTGTAACTGATGTGATTCTGCAAGCTCTATAAGGGGTAAAATGGGAGTGCATACCCCACTTGAATCAAAATGTGAAATATGATATATCAAGAACTATGTAATGGAGGGGTAAGACAAGGTAATACAAATGGAAGAAATAATTTACAGAAGAAGGGGTAGAGAGAGAAAAGGGGAGGGGAGGGGAGGGGAGGGGAGGGGGGATAGTAGAGAATAGGACTGACAGCAGACTACATCAGACACTAGAAAAGCAATATGTCAATCAATGGAAGGGTAACTGATGTGATACAGCAATCTGTATATGGGGTAAAGTTGGGAGTTCATAACCCGCTTGAATCAAACTGTGAAATGTGATGTATTAAGAACTGTGTAAGGTTTGGAACGACCAACAATAAAACAAATAAATAAATAAATAAATAAATAAATAAATATAAATAAATAAATATATAAATAAATAAATAAATAAAAAGAAATTATAGCCTGCTGCCTTTCAGCATCTTTATTAAAATGCAATGCTGCCAGATATATCTGCATGCATATGAATGAAGCATCTATAGAATAATTAAGTCATGAATAACACATTGCTGAGCATGGCTTTTTCTGAATAGGAAGAGAATGTTATTTATGAACCCAGAGATTTCATATTATATTAAAAAATAATTGGCAATACCAAGTATTATTTGAGGGCTCATTAATTTAAATTATAATCATTCCATTATAAACTCCATTTATTTAATAAAATGGCAATTTACATTGAAAAAAAATTTGTAGAGCTGTATACTTAAGATTTGGTATTTCGTCATATATAGTTATCTTTTCAACATAAACGTTTAATAAAATAACAATTTTATCTTTTAAAATATCCTTCTATTTGTTTAGTCCAATTGATGTTTCTTATGGTTACTTCTGAATAGTGAGATTTAAGGGCTCTTTTTCCTTTTGTGTTTGCAATTCTCTGCACTACTTATATTCTCTAAGAAAATATGTGGTGTTTACACATAAAAACAAGAATAAACAAACCTCTTCCCAAAGCCCTTCTTTTGACTTTTTTCCTATTTTTCACTTGAGGACTGTCTCCTTCAAATTTTCTGGTATTTTGTTAGACTTTTATGATATAATTTATCATCTTTCTTTTCTTCTTTGTTTCTTTCTTTTTCCCTCTTCCTTTTCAATTGGTGAAACTAGGATATTGAACTTGGGGTTTTGCATATGCCTGGCAAGCACACAACCTCTGGCTACATACCCAGTCTCATCACCCTCTTTCTTGAATCAGTTATGTAGATGTATTTCATTTATATTAATAAAATTACTGACAGTATATAGCTCAACCAATTACATAGATTACCTGTTTAACAGAATAAAAAGAATGAAGAATAACATGACTGGGGATGTGTTAAGCTATCACACCTAAAACTAGAATCAATATTTAAGTTGTCTTGTTATGTAGTAAACAAATGTATAAAAATAAAGTTATTTAAACTATGAAAAAAAAAGAAAAATCCTACAGAGAGCAGAGGTTAGAGAGTGAAGTGCAGAAGGACTACTACAGAGAGTAGAGGTTGGAGACTGAGGTGCAGAAGGACCGTTGCAGAGAACAGAGTTTGAATACTGAGTTTCAGAAGGATTGTTATAGAGAGCAGAGTTTGGAGACTGGGGTGCCAGAAGGACTGTTGCAGAGAGCAGAGGATGGAGACTGGGCTGCAAAAGAAATGCTGCAGAGAGCAGAGGTTAGAGACTGAGGTGCAGAAGGACTCAGAGAGAGCAGAAGTTGGAGACTGGGGTAGAGAAGGACTGTTGCAGAGAGCAGAGGTTGGAGACTGAGGTGCAAAATCCTGTTACATAGAGCAGAGGTTTGACACTAGGGTGCAGAAGGATCGTTGAAATAAGCCGAGCTTGGAGAGAGGGGTGCAGAAGGATCTTACAGAGAGCAGAATTTGGAGACTAAGTTGCAGAAGGACTGTTGCAGTAATGAGAGGTTGGAGCCTGGGGTGCAGTAGGATAATTGCAGAGAGCAGAAGTTGAAGGACTGGGGTGCAGAAGGATCGTTGCAGAGAGCAGAGGTTGGAGACTTGGGTGCAGAAGGCCTGCTAAAGAGAGAAGACTTTTGAGACTCTTGTGAAGAAGCCCTGTTACAGAGAAGAGAGGTTGCAGTCTCGGGTGCAGAAGGACTGTTATAGAGAGCAGAGTTTGGAGCCTGAGTTTCTGAAGAATCTTACAGAGAGCAGAGGTTGGAGACTGAGGTGCAGGTGGACTGTTACAGAGAGCAGTAGTTGGAGACTGGGGTGCAGAAGGATCATTCAGAGAGCAGAGGTGTCAGACTGAGGTGCAGATGGACTGTTACAGAGAGCAGAGGTTGGAGACTGAGGTGTAGAAGGACTGTTACAGAGAGCAGGGTTTGGAGACTGAGGTGCAGAAGGAGTGTTACAGAAAAAAGTGGTTGGAAAATTGGGGTGCAAAAGAACCGTAAGAAAGACCAGAGTTTGGAGACTCCGGTATAGAAAAACTGTAACAGATAGCAGAGGTTGGAAACTGAGGTGCAGAAGGATAGATACAGAGAGCAGAGGTATGAGTCTCGGGTTCAGAAGCACAGATACAGAAAGCAGAGTTTGGAGACTGGGGTGCAAAAGGACCGTTACAGAGAGCAGAGGTTAGAGACTGCGGTACATAAGGACTGTTACAGAGAGCAGAGGTTGGAGGACTGGGGTGCAGATGGATTGTTATAGAGAGCAGAGTTTGGAGACTGGGTGCAGAAGGACTGTTACAGAGAGCAGAGGTTGGATACAGGGGTACAGAAGCATCTTACAGAGAGCAGAATTTGAAGACTGAGGTGCAGAAGGACTGTTGTAGAGATCAGAAGTTGGAGAGTGGGGTGCAGTTGGATCATTGCAGAAAGCAGATTTTGGAGACTGGGGTGCAGAAGGCCGGCTACAGAGAGCAGAGTTTTGAGACTGGCTGGCAGAAGGCCTGTAACAGAGAGGAGAGGTTGGAGACTGAGGTGCAGGTGGACTGTTACAGAGAGCAGTGTTTGGACACTGGGGTGCAAAAGGAACGTGCAGAGAGCAGAGGTGTCAGACTGAGGTGCAGAAGGACTGTTACAGAGAGCAGAGGTTGGAGACTGAGGTGTAGAAGGACTGTTACAGAGAGCAGAGGTTGGAAATTGTGGTGCAGAAGGACCGTTACAGAGACCAGAGTATGGTGACTGCGGTATAGAAAAACTGTTACAGAGAGCAGAGTTTGGAGACTGGGGTGCAGAAGGAATGTTACAGAGAGAAAAGGTTGGAGACTGAGGTAAGAGGGATAGATACAGAGAGCATCGGGTTGAGACTGGGGGTGTAGAAGGACTGTTACAGAGAGCAGAGTTTGGAGACTCAGGTGCAGAAAAACTGTTACAGGAAGCAGAGTTTGGAAATTAAGGTGCAGAAGGACCGTTACAGAGAGCAGAGTTTGGAGACTGCGGTATAGCACTATTACCTAGAGCAGAGGTTGGAGACTGCAGTGCAGAAGGACTCTTACATAGAGCATAGGTTGGAGACTCAGGTGCAAAGGATAGATACAGAAAACAGATTTTGGAGATTGGGGTTCACGAAGACTGATACAGAAAGCAGAGTTTTGAGACATGGTTGTAGAAGGACCTTTACAAAGAGCAGTGGTTGGAGACTGCGAAACAGAAGGACTTTTACAGAGAACAGATCTCGGAGACTGTGGAGCAGAAGGACTGTTGCAGGGAGCTGAGGCTCAAGACTGGGGTGGAGAAGGAATGTTATAGAGAGCAGAGTTTGGAAAGTAGAGTGCAGAAGGATCTTATAGAGAGCAGAGGTTGGAGACTGTGGTGCAGAAAGACTGTTACTGAGAGCAGAGGTTGGAAACTGGAGTCCAGAAGGATCGTTGCAGAGACCGGAGTTTGGAGACTGGGGTGCAGAAGGAGTGTTGCAGAGAGCAGATGTTGAAGAATGGGGTGCAGAAGGAATGTTGCAGAGAGCAGATTTTAGAGACTGGGGTGCAGAAATTCTGTTACAGAGAGCAGAGGTTGGAGACTGAGG
>NW_027525280.1:0-197295 GCF_052094955.1 Ictidomys tridecemlineatus | reverse complement strand
CACTTGGCTCACCAAATTTCGTTCTTCTAGGTTAAACCGTTCGTTTGCAGTAACCGTTTCATTTTAGGTTTCACTCTGTTTTCTCCTATAGGGATACATGTATTTGGAACTGTAAATCAAACACGGTTTGTACTAGCTGTTTGAAACTTGACACAATAAAGCACTTTCAAGTTCTATTTCTTTGGTTTCATTGCTGATGATGTAGACCTAAGCAGAGATTGGCGAAAATCACTTTCATGGAAAGGGGTTGCCAAGCTTCCAAAAAACTACGAGTTGCCTGAAATCTCAGCCAACATTTTTTCACCCAATCTTGATGATTCTTTCAGGTAATGATCAGTACACGAAAACCACTTAGCTCACCAAATTTCGTTCTTCTAGGTTAAACCGTTCGTTTGCAGTAACCGTTTTCATTTTTAGGTTTCACTCTGTTTTCTTCCTATAGGGATACATGTATTTGGAAATTTAAATCAAACACGGTTTGTGCTAGCTCTTTGAAACTTGACACAATAAAGCAGTTTCAAGTTCTATCTCTACGGGGTTTGTTTGCTTTTGATGTAGCCCTAAGCAGAGACTGGGAAAATCACTTTCATAGAAAGGGGTTGCCAAGGCTTCCAAAAAACTACGAGTTGCATGAAATCTAAGCAAACATTTTTTTTCACCAATCTTGATGATTCCTTTCAGGTAATGATCAGTACACCAAAACCACTTAGCTCACCAAATTTCGTTGTTCTACGTTTAAACCGTTCGTTTGCAGTAACCGTTTTCATTTTTAGGTTTCACTCTGTTTTCTCCTATAGGGATACATGTATTTGGAACTCTAAATCAAACATGGTTTGTGCTAGCTCTTTGAAACTTGACACAATGAAGCAGTTTCAAGTTATATCCCTATTGTTTGTTTGCTGTGATGTAGCCAAAAGCAAGAGAGTGCCGAAAATCACTTTCATGGAAAGGGGTTGCCAAGCTCCAAAAACTATGAGTTTCCTGAAATCTCAGCCAACATTTTTTCACCCAATCTTGATGATTCTTTTAGGTAATGATCAGTACACCAAAACCACTTGGCTCACCAAATTTTGTTCTTTTAGGTTAAACCGTTCGTTTGCAGTAACCGTTTTCATTTTTAGGTTTCACTCTGTTTTCTCCTATAGGTATACATGTATTTGGAACTCTAAATGAAACACGGTTTGTGCTAGCTCTTTGAAACTTGACACAATAAAGCAGTTTCAAGTTATATCCCTATTGTTTGCTTGCTGTTGATGTAGCCAAAAGCAGAGAGTGGCGAAAATCACTTTCATGGAAAGGGGTTGCCAAGCTCCAAAAAACTACGAGTTTCCTGAAATCTCAGCCAACATTTTTTCACCCAATCTTGATGATTCTTTCAGGTAATGATCAGTACACCCAAAACCACTAGACTACCCAAGTTTCGTTCCTCTAGGTAAAACCGTTCGTTTGCAGTAACCGTTTTCATTTTTAGGTTTCACTCTGTTTTCTCCTATAGGGATACATGTATTTGGAACTCTAAATCAAACACGGTTTGTGCTAGCTCTTTGAAACTTGACACAATAAAGCACTTTCAAGTTCTATTTCTTTGGTTTGATTGCTGTTGATGTAGCCCTAAGCAGAGAGTGGCGAAAATCACTTTCATGGAAAGGTGTTGCCAAGCTTCCAAAAAACTACGAGTTGCCTGAAATCTCAGCAAACATTTTTTCACCCAATTTTGATGATTCTTTCAGGTAATGATCAGTACACGAAAACCACTTGGCTCACCAAATTTCGTTCTTCTAGGTTAAACCGTTCGTTTGCAGTAACCGTTTTCATTTTTAGGTTTCACTCTGTTTTCTCCTATAGGGATACATATATTTGGAACTCTAAATCAAACCTGGTTTGTGCTAGCTCTTTGAAACTTGACACAATAAAGCAGTTTCAAGTTCTATCTCTATGGTTTGTTTGCTGTTGATGTAGCCTAAGCAGAGACTGGCGAAAATCACTTTCATAGAAAGGGGTTGCCAAGGTTCCAAAAAACTACGAGTTGCCTGAAATCTCAGGCAACATTTTTTCACCTAATCTTGATGATTCTTTCAGGTAATGATCAGTACACCAAAACAACTTGGCTCACCAAATTTCGTTCTTCTAGGTTAAACCATTCGTTTGCAGTAACCGTTTTCATTTTTAGGTTTCACTCTGTTTTCTCCTATAGGGATACATGTATTTGGAACTCTAATCAAACACGGTTTGTGCTAGCTCTTTGAAACTTGACACAATAAAGCAGTTTCAAGTTCTATCTCTGTGGTTTGATTGCTGTTGATGTAGCCCTAAGCAGAGACTGGCGAAAATCACTTTCATGGAAAGGGGTTACCAAGCTTCCAAAAAACTACGAGTTGCCTGAAATCTCAGCCAATATTTTTTCACCAATCTTGATGATTCTTTCAGGTAATGATGAGCACAGCAAAACCACTTGGCGCAACAAATTTCATTTTTCTAGGTTAACCGTTCGTTTGCAGTAACCGTTTTCATTTTGAGGTTTCACTCTGTTTTCTCCTATAGGGATACATGTATTTGGAACTCTAAAAAACACGGTTTTTGCTAGCTCTTTGAAACTTGACACAATAAAGCAATTTCCAAGTTCTATCTCTATGGTTTGTTTGCTGTTGAAGTAGCCCTAAGCATAGACTGGGAAAAATCACTTTCCATGGAAAGGGGTTGCCAAGCTTCCAAAAAACTACGAGTTGCTGAAATCTCAGCAAACATTTTTTCACCCAATCTTGATGATTCTTTCAGATAATGATCTATACACCAAATCCACTTGGCTCACCAAATTTCCGTTCTTCTAGGTTAAACCGTTCGTTTGCAGTAACCGTTTTCATTTTTAGGTTTCACTCTGTTTTCTCCTATAGGGATACATGTATTTGGAACTGTAAATCAAACACGGTTTGTACTAGCTGTTTGAAACTTGACACAATAAAGCACTTTCAAGTTCTATTTCTTTGGTTTCATTGCTGATGATGTAGACCTAAGCAGAGATTGGCGAAAATCACTTTCATGGAAAGGGGTTGCCAAGCTTCCAAAAAACTACGAGTTGCCTGAAATCTCAGCCAACATTTTTTCACCAATCTTGATGATTCTTTCAGGTAATGATCAGTACACGAAACCACTTGGCTCACCAAATTTCGTTCTTCTAGGTTAAACCGTTCGTTTGCAGTAACCGTTTTCATTTTTAGGTTTCACTCTGTTTTCTTCTATAGGGATACATGTATTTGGAACTCTAAATCAAACACAGTTTGTGCTAGCTCTTTGAAACTTGACACAATAAAGCAGTTTCAAGTTCTATCTCTATGGTTTGTTTGCTGTTGATGTAGCCCTAAGCAGAGACTGGCGAAAATCACTTTCATGGAAAGGGGTTGCCAAGCTTCCAAAAAACTACGAGTAGCCTGAAATCTCAGCCAACATTTTTTCACCCAATCTTGATGATTCTTTCAGGTAATGATCAGTACACCAAAAGCACTTAGCTCACCAAATTTCGTTGTTCTAAGTTAAACCGTTCGTTTGCAGTAACCGTTTTCATTTTTAGGTTTCACTCTGTTTTCTCCTATAGGGATACATGTATTTGGAACTCTAAATCAAACATGGTTTGTGCTAGCTCTTTGAAAACTTGACACAATGAAGCAGTTTCAAGTTATATCCCTATTGTTTGTTTTGCTGTTGATGTAGCCAAAAGCAGAGAGTGGCGAAAATCACTTTCATGGAAAGGGGTTGCCAAGCTTCAAAAACTACGGAGTTTCCTGAAATCTCAGCCAACATTTTTTCACCCAATCTTGATGATTCTTTCAGGTAATGATCAGTACACCAAAACCACTAGGCTCACCAAGTTTCGTTCTTGTAGGTTAAACCGTTCGTTTGCAGTAAACCGTTTTCATTTTTAGGTTTCCTCTATTTCTCTTATAGGGATACATGTATTTGGTACTCTAAAACAAACACGGTTTTGCTACCTCTTTGAAACTTGACACAATAAAGCAGTTTCAAGTTCTCTCCCTATGGTTTGTTTGCTGTTGATGTAGCCCTAAGCAGAGACTGGAGAAAATCACTTTCTTGGAAATGGCTTGCCAAGCTTCCAAAAACTACGAGTTTCCTGAAATCTCAGCCAACATTTTTTCACCCAATCTTGATGATTCTTTCAGGTAATGATCAGTACACGAAAACCACTTGGCTCACCAAATTTCGTTCTTCTAGGTTAAACCGTTCGTTTGAAGTATCCGTTTTCATTTTTAGGTTTCACTCTGTTTTCTCCTATAGGGATACATGTATTTGGAACTCTAAATCAAACCTGGTTTGTGCTAGCTCTTTGAAACTTGACACAATGAAGCAGTTTCAAGTTATATCCCTATTGTTTGTTTGCTGTTGATGTAGCCAAAAGCAGAGAGTGGCAAAAATCTCTTTCATTGAAAGGGGTTGCCAAGCTTCCAAAAACTACGAGTTGCCTGAAATCTCAGCCAACATTTTTTCACCCAATCTTGATGATTCTTTCAGGTAATGATCAGTACACCAAAACCACTAGGCTCACCAAGTTTCGTTCTTGTAAGGTTAAACCGTTCGTTTGCAGTAACCGTTTTCATTTTTAGGTTTCACTCTGTTTTCTCTTATAGGGATACATGTATTTGGAACTCTAAATCAAACACGGTTTGTGCTAGCTCGTTGAAACTTGAACACAATAAAGCAGTTTCAAGTTCTATCCCTATGGTTTGTTTGCTGTTGATGTTGCCAAAAGCAGAGACTGGCGAAAATCACTTTCATGAAAAGGGGTTGCCAAGCTTCCAAAAAACTACGAGTTGCCTGAAATCTCAGCAACATTGTTTTCACCCAATCTTGATGATTATTTCTGGTAATGATCAGTACACCAAAACCACTTGGTCACCAAATTTCGTTCTTCTAGGTTAAACGGTTCGTTGGCAGTAACCATATTCATTTTTAGGTTTCACTCTGTTTTCTCCTATAGGGATACATGTATTTGGAACTCTAAATCAAACACGGTTTGTGCTAGCTCTTTGAAACTTGACACAATAAAGCAGTTTCAAGTTCTCTCTCTATGGTTTGTTTGCTGTTGATGTAGCCCTAAGCAGAGACTGTAGAAAATCACTTTCATGGAAAGGGCTTGCCAAGCTTCTAAAAAAGTACGAGTTGCCTGAAATCTCAGCCAACATTTTTTCACCCAATCTTGATGATTCTTTCAGGTAATGATCAGTACACCAAAACCACTTGGCTCACCAAATTTCGTTCTTCTAGGTTAAACCGTTCGTTGGCAGTAACCGTTTTCATTTTTAGGTTTCACTCTGTTTTCTCCTATAGGGATACATGTATTTGGAATTCTAAATCAAACACGGTTTGTGGTAGCTCTTTGAATCTTGACACAATAATGCAGTTTCAAGTTGTATCTGTATGGTTTCTTTGCTGTTGATGTAGCCCTAAGCAGAGACTGGCGAAAATCACTTTCATGGAAAGGGGTTGCCAAGCTTAAAAAAAAATACGAGTTGCCTGAAATCTCAGTAAACATTTTTTTCACCCAATCTTGAGATTCTTTCAGGTAATGATCAGTACACCGAAACCACTTGGCTCACCAAATTTTGTTCTTCTAGGTTAATCCGTTCGTTGGCAGTAACCGTTTTCATTTTTAGGTTTCACTCTGTTTTCTCCTATAGGGATACATGTATTTGGAACTCTAAATGAAACACGGTTTGTGCAAGCTCTTTGAAACTTGACACAATAAAGCAGTTTCAAGTTCTATCTCTATGGTTTGTTTGCTGTTGATGTAGCCCTAAGCAGAGACTGGCGAAAATCACTTTCATGGAAAGGGGTTGCCAAGCTTCCAAGAAACTACGAGTTGCCTGAAATCTCAGCCAACATTTTTTCACCCAATCTTGATGATTCTTTCAGGTAATGACCAGTACACCAAAACCACTTGGCTCACCAAATTTTGTTCTTCTAGGTTAATCCGTTCGTTGGCAGTAACCGTTTTCATTTTTAGGTTTCACTCTGTTTTCTCCTATAGGGATACATGTATTTGGAACTCTAAATCAAACACGGTTTGTGCTAGCTCTTTGAAACTTGACACAATAAAGCAGTTTCAAGTTCTATCTCTATGGTTTGTTTGCTGTTGATGTAGCCCTAAGCAGAGACTGGAGAAAATCACTTTCATGGAAAGGGCTTGCCAAGCTTCCAAAAAACTACGAGTTGCCTGAAATCTCAGCCAACATTTTTTCACCCAATCTTGATGATTCCTTCAGGTAATGATCAGTACACGTAAAACCACTTGGCTCACCAAATTTCGTTCTTCTAGGTTACACCGTTCGTTTGCAGTAACCGTTTTCATTTTTAGGTTTCACTCTGTTTTCTCCTATAGGGATACATGTATTTGGAACTCTAAATCAAACACGGTTTGTGCTAGCTCTTTGAAACTAGACAAAATAAAGCAGTTTCAAGTTCTATCTCTATGGTTTGTTTGCTATTGATGTAGCCCTAAGCAGAGACTGGAGAAAATCACTTTCATAAAAAGGGGTTGCCAAGCTTCCAAAAAACTACGAGTTGCCTGAAATCTCAGCCAATATTTTTTCACCCAATCTTGATGATTCTTTCAGGTAATGATCAGTACACCAAAAACACTTGGCTCACCAAATTTCGTTCTTCTAGGTTAAACCGTTCTTTTGCAGTAACTGTTTTCATTTTCAGGTTTCACTCTGTTTTTTCCTATATTAATACATCTATATGGAACTCTAAATCAAACACGGTTTGTGCTAGCTCTTTGAAACTTGACACAATAAAGCAGTTTCAAGTTCTCTGTCTGTGGTTTGTTTGCTGTTGATGTAGCCCAAAGCAGAGACTGGCAAAAATCACTTTCATGGAAAGGAGTTCCCAAGCATCAAAAAACTACGAGTTGCCTGAAATCTCAGCAAACATTTTTTCACCCAATCTTGATGATTCTTTCAGGTAATGATCAGTACACCAAAACCACTTGGCTCACCAAATTTCGTTCTTCTAGGTTAAACCCTTCGTTTGCAGTAACCGTTTTCATTTTTAGGTTTCACTATGTTTTCTACTATAGGGATACATGTATTTGGAACTCTAAATCAAACACGGTTTGTGAAGCTCTTTGAAACTTGACACAATAAAGCAGTTTCAAGTTCTATGTTTATGGTTTGTTTGCTGTTGATATAGCCCTAAGCAGAGAGTGGCGAAAATCACTTCCATGGAAAGGGCTTGCCAAGCTTCCAAAAAACTACGAGTTGCCTGAAATCTCAGCCAACATTTTTTCACCTAATCTTGATGATTCTTTCAGGTAATGATCAGTACACCAAAGCCACTTGGCTCACCAAATTTCGTTCTTCAAATTTAAACCGTTCGTTTGCAGTAACCGTTTTCATTTTTAGGTTTCACTCTGTTTTGTCCTATAGGGATACATGTATTTGAAACTCTAAATCAAACACGGTTTGTGCTAGCTCTTTGAAACTTGACACAATAAAGCAGTTTCAAGTTCTGTCTCTATGGTTTGTTTGCTGTTGATGTAGCCCAAAGCAGAGACTGGCGAAAATCACTTTCATGGAATGGGTTGCCAAGCTTCCAAGAAACTACGAGTTGCCTGAAATCTCAGCCAACATTTTTTCACCCAATCTTGATGATTCTTTCAGGTAATGACCAGTACACCAAAACCACTTGGCTCACCAAATTTTGTTCTTCTAGGTTAATCCGTTCGTTGGCAGTAACCGTTTTCATTTTTAGGTTTCACTCTGTTTTCTCCTATAGGGATACATGTATTTGGAACTCTAAATCAAACACGGTTTGTGCTAGCTCTTTGAAACTGGACACAATAAAGCAGTTTCAAGTTCTATCTCTATGGTTTGTTTGCTGTTGATGTAGCCCTAAGCAGAGACTGGAGAAAATCACTTTCATGGAAAGGGCTTGCCAAGCTTCCAAAAAACTACGAGTTGCCTGAAATCTCAGCCAACATTTTTTCACCCAATCTTGATGATTCCTTCAGGTAATGATCAGTACACCAAAACCACTTGGCTCACCAAATTTCGTTCTTCTAGGTTACACCGTTCGTTTGCAGTAACCGTTTTCATTTTTAGGTTTCACTCTGTTTTCTCCTATAGGGATACATGTATTTGGAACTCTAAATCAAACACGGTTTGTGCTAGCTCTTTGAAACTTGACAAAATAAAGCAGTTTCAAGTTCTATCTCTATGGTTTGTTTGCTATTGATGTAGCCCTAAGCAGAGACTGGAGAAAATCACTTTCATAAAAAGGGGTTGCCAAGCTTCCAAAAAACTACGAGTTGCCTGAAATCTCAGCCAATATTTTTTCACCCAATCTTGATGATTCTTTCAGGTAATGATCAGTACACCAAAAACACTTGGCTCACCAAATTTCGTTCTTCTAGGTTAAACCGTTCTTTTGCAGTAACTGTTTTCATTTTCAGGTTTCACTCTGTTTTTTCCTATATTAATACATCTATATGGAACTCTAAATCAAACACGGTTTGTGCTAGCTCTTTGAAACTTGACACAATAAAGCAGTTTCAAGTTCTCTGTCTGTGGTTTGTTTGCTGTTGATGTAGCCCAAAGCAGAGACTGGCAAAAATCACTTTCATGGAAAGGAGTTCCCAAGCATCCAAAAAACTACGAGTTGCCTGAAACCTCAGCAAACATTTTTTCACCCAATCTTGATGATTCTTTCAGGTAATGATCAGTACACCAAAACCACTTGGCTCACCAAATTTCGTTCTTCTAGGTTAAACCCTTCGTTTGCAGTAACCGTTTTCATTTTTAGGTTTCACTATGTTTTCTACTATAGGGATACATGTATTTGGAACTCTAAATCAAACACGGTTTGTGCTAGCTCTTTGAAACTTGACACAATAAAGCAGTTTCAAGTTCTATGTTTATGGTTTGTTTGCTGTTGATATAGCCCTAAGCAGAGAGTGGCGAAAATCACTTCCATGGAAAGGGCTTGCCAAGCTTCCAAAAAACTACGAGTTGCCTGAAATCTCAGCCAACATTTTTTCACCTAATCTTGATGATTCTTTCAGGTAATGATCAGTACACCAAAGCCACTTGGCTCACCAAATTTCGTTCTTCTAATTTAAACCGTTCGTTTGCAGTAACCGTTTTCATTTTTAGGTTTCACTCTGTTTTGTCCTATAGGGATACATGTATTTGAAACTCTAAATCAAACACGGTTTGTGCTAGCTCTTTGCAACTTGACACAATAAAGCAGTTTCAAGTTCTGTCTCTATGGTTTGTTTGCTGTTGATGTAGCCCAAAGCAGAGACTGGCGAAAATCACTTTCATGGAAAGGGGTTGCCAAGCTTCCAAGAAACTACGAGTTGCCTGAAATCTCAGCCAACATTTTTTCACCCAATCTTGATGATTCTTTCAGGTAATGACCAGTACACCAAAACCACTTGGCTCACCAAATTTTGTTCTTCTAGGTTAATCCGTTCGTTGGCAGTAACCGTTTTCATTTTTAGGTTTCACTCTGTTTTCTCCTATAGGGATACATGTATTTGGAACTCTAAATCAAACACGGTTTGTGCTAGCTCTTTGAAACTGGACACAATAAAGCAGTTTCAAGTTCTATCTCTATGGTTTGTTTGCTGTTGATGTAGCCCTAAGCAGAGACTGGAGAAAATCACTTTCATGGAAAGGGCTTGCCAAGCTTCCAAAAAACTACGAGTTGCCTGAAATCTCAGCCAACATTTTTTCACCCAATCTTGATGATTCCTTCAGGTAATGATCAGTACACCAAAACCACTTGGCTCACCAAATTTCGTTCTTCTAGGTTACACCGTTCGTTTGCAGTAACCGTTTTCATTTTTAGGTTTCACTCTGTTTTCTCCTATAGGGATACATGTATTTGGAACTCTAAATCAAACACGGTTTGTGCTAGCTCTTTGAAACTTGACAAAATAAAGCAGTTTCAAGTTCTATCTCTATGGTTTGTTTGCTATTGATGTAGCCCTAAGCAGAGACTGGAGAAAATCACTTTCATAAAAAGGGGTTGCCAAGCTTCCAAAAAACTACGAGTTGCCTGAAATCTCAGCCAATATTTTTTCACCCAATCTTGATGATTCTTTCAGGTAATGATCAGTACACCAAAAACACTTGGCTCACCAAATTTCGTTCTTCTAGGTTAAACCGTTCTTTTGCAGTAACTGTTTTCATTTTCAGGTTTCACTCTGTTTTTTCCTATATTAATACATCTATATGGAACTCTAAATCAAACACGGTTTGTGCTAGCTCTTTGAAACTTGACACAATAAAGCAGTTTCAAGTTCTCTGTCTGTGGTTTGTTTGCTGTTGATGTAGCCCAAAGCAGAGACTGGCAAAAATCACTTTCATGGAAAGGAGTTCCCAAGCATCCAAAAAACTACGAGTTGCCTGAAATCTCAGCAAACATTTTTTCACCCAATCTTGATGATTCTTTCAGGTAATGATCAGTACACCAAAACCACTTGGCTCACCAAATTTCGTTCTTCTAGGTTAAACCCTTCGTTTGCAGTAACTGTTTTCATTTTTAGGTTTCACTATGTTTTCTACTATAGGGATACATGTATTTGGAACTCTAAATCAAACACGGTTTGTGCTAGCTCTTTGAAACTTGACACAATAAAGCAGTTTCAAGTTCTATGTTTATCGTTTGTTTGCTGTTGATATAGCCCTAAGCAGAGAGTGGCGAAAATCACTTCCATGGAAAGGGGTTCCCAAGCTTCCAAAAAAATACGAGTTGCCTGAAATCTCAGCCAACATTTTTTCACCCAATCTTGATGATTCTTTCAGGTAATGATCAGTACACCAAAATCACTTGGCTCACCAAATTTCGTTCTTATATATTAAACCGTTCGTTGGCAGTAACCCTTTTCATTTTTAGGTTTCACTCTGTTTTCTCCTATAGGGATACATGTTTGGAACTCTAAATCAAACACGGTTTGTGCTAGCTCTTTGAAACTTGACACAATAAAGCAGTTTCAAGTTCTATCTCTATGGTTTGTTTGCTGTTGATGTAGTCCTAAGCAGAGAGTGGCGAAAATCACTTTCATGGAAAGGGGTTGCCAAGCTTCCACAAAAATACGAGTTGCCTGAAATCTCAGCCAAAATTTTTTCACCCAATCTTGATGATTCTTTCAGGTAATGATCAGTACACCAAAACCACTTGGCTCACCAAATTTCGTTCTTCTAGGTTAACCCGTTCGTTTGCAGTAACCGTTTTCATTTTTAGGTTTCACTCTGTTTTCTCCTATAGGGATACATGTATTTGGAACTCTAAATAAAACACGATTTGTGGTAGCTCTTTGAAACTTGACACAATAAAGCAGTTTCAAGTTCTATCTCTATGGTTTGCTTCCTGTTGATGTAGCCTGAAGCAGAGAGTGGCAAATATCACTTTCATGGAAAGGGGTTGCCAAGCATCCAAAAAACTACGAGTTGCCTGAAATCTCAGCCAACATTTTTTCACCCAATCTTGATGATTCTTTCATGTAATGATCAGTACACCAAAACCACTTGGTAACCAAATTTCGTTCTTCTAGGTTAAACGGTTCGTTTGCAGTAACCGTTTTCATTTTTAGGTTTCACTCTGTTTTCTCCTATAAGGATACATGTATTTGGAACTCTAAATCAAACACGGTTTGTGCTAGCTCTTTGAAACTTGACACAATAAAGCAGTTTCAAGGTCTATCTCTATGGTTTGTTTGCTGTTGATGTAGCCCTAAGCAGAGAGTGGCGAAAATCACTTTCATGGAAAGGGTTCCCAAGCTTCCAAAAAAATACGAGTTGCCTGAATTCTCAGCCAACATTTTTTCACCCAATCTTGATGATTCTTTCAGGTAATGATCAGTACACAAAAACCACTTGGCTCACCAAATTTCGTTCTTTTAGGTTAAACCGTTCGTTGGCAGTAACCGTTTTCATTTTTAGGTTTCACTCTGTTTTCTCCTATAGGGATACATGTATTTGGAACTCTAAATCAAACACGGTTTGTGCTAGCTCTTTGAAACTTGACACAATAAAGCAGTTTCAAGGTCTATCTCTATGGTTTGTTTGCTGTTGATGTAGCCCTAAGCAGAGAGTGGCGAAAATCACTTTCATGGAAAGGGGTTGCCAAGCTTCCAAAAAACTACGAGTTGCCTGAAATCTCAGCCAATATTTTTTCACCCAATCTTGATGATTCTTTCAGGTAATGATCAGTACACCAAAAACACTTGGCTCACCAAATTTCGTTCTTCTAGGTTAAACCGTTCTTTTGCAGTAACTGTTTTCATTTTCAGGTTTCACTCTGTTTTTTCCTATATTAATACATCTATATGGAACTCTAAATCAAACACGGTTTGTGCTAGCTCTTTGAAACTTGACACAATAAAGCAGTTTCAAGTTCTCTGTCTGTGGTTTGTTTGCTGTTGATGTAGCCCAAAGCAGAGACTGGCAAAAATCACTTTCATGGAAAGGAGTTCCCAAGCATCCAAAAAACTACGAGTTGCCTGAAATCTCAGCAAACATTTTTTCACCCAATCTTGATGATTCTTTCAGGTAATGATCAGTACACCAAAACCACTTGGCTCACCAAATTTCGTTCTTCTAGGTTAAACCCTTCGTTTGCAGTAACTGTTTTCATTTTTAGATTTCACTATGTTTTCTACTATAGGGATACATGTATTTGGAACTCTAAATCAAACACGGTTTGTGCTAGCTCTTTGAAACTTGACACAATAAAGCAGTTTCAAGTTCTATGTTTATGGTTTGTTTGCTGTTGATATAGCCCTAAGCAGAGAGTGGCGAAAATCACTTCCATGGAAAGGGGTTCCCAAGCTTCCAAAAAAATACGAGTTGCCTGAAATCTCAGCCAACATTTTTTCACCCAATCTTGATGATTCTTTCAGGTAATGATCAGTACACCAAAATCACTTGGCTCACCAAATTTCGTTCTTATATATTAAACCGTTCGTGGGCAGTAACCCTTTTCATTTTTAGGTTTCACTCTGTTTTCTCCTATAGGGATACATGTTTGGAACTCTAAATCAAACACGGTTTGTGCTAGCTCTTTGAAACTTGACACAATAAAGCAGTTTCAAGTTCTATCTCTATGGTTTGTTTGCTGTTGATGTAGTCCTAAGCAGAGAGTGGCGAAAATCACTTTCATGGAAAGGGGTTGCCAAGCTTCCACAAAAATACGAGTTGCCTGAAATCTCAGCCAAAATTTTTTCACCCAATCTTGATGATTCTTTCAGGTAATGATCAGTACACCAAAACCACTTGGCTCACCAAATTTCGTTCTTCTAGGTTAACCCGTTCGTTTGCAGTAACCGTTTTCATTTTTAGGTTTCACTCTGTTTTCTCCTATAGGGATACATGTATTTGGAACTCTAAATAAAACACGATTTGTGGTAGCTCTTTGAAACTTGACACAATAAAGCAGTTTCAAGTTCTATCTCTATGGTTTGCTTGCTGTTGATGTAGCCTGAAGCAGAGAGTGGCAAAAATCACTTTCATGGAAAGGGGTTGCCAAGCATCCAAAAAACTACGAGTTGCCTGAAATCTCAGCCAACATTTTTTCACCCAATCTTGATGATTCTTTCATGTAATGATCAGTACACCAAAACCACTTGGTAACCAAATTTCGTTCTTCTAGGTTAAACGGTTCGTTTGCAGTAACCGTTTTCATTTTTAGGTTTCACTCTGTTTTCTCCTATAAGGATACATGTATTTGGAACTCTAAATCAAACACGGTTTGTGCTAGCTCTTTGAAACTTGACACAATAAAGCAGTTTCAAGGTCTATCTCTATGGTTTGTTTGCTGTTGATGTAGCCCTAAGCAGAGAGTGGCGAAAATCACTTTCATGGGAAGGGTTCCCAAGCTTCCAAAAAAATACGAGTTGCCTGAAATCTCAGCCAACATTTTTTCACCCAATCTTGATGATTCTTTCAGGTAATGATCAGTACACCAAAACCACTTGGCTCACCAAATTTCGTTCTTCTAGGTTAAACCGTTCGTTGCCAGTAACCGTTTTCATTTTTAGGTTTCACTCTGTTTTCTCCTATAGGGATACATGTATTTGGAACTCTAAATCAAACACGGTTTGTGCTAGCTCTTTGAAACGTGACACAATAATGCAGTTTCAAGTTCTATCCCTATGGTTTGTTTGCTGTTGATGTAGCCCTAAGCAGAGACTGGTGAAAATCACTTTCATGGAAAGGGGTTGCCAAGCTTCCAAAAAACTACGAGTTGCCTGAAATCTCAGCCAACATTTTTTCACCCAATCTTTATGATTCTGTCAGGTAATGATTTGTACACCAAAGCCACTTGGCTCACCAAATTTCCTTCTTCTAGGTTAAACCGTTCGTTTGCAGTAACCGTTTTCATTTTTAGGTTTCACTCTGTTTTCTCCTATAGGGATACATGTATTTGGAACTCTAAATCAAACACGGTTTGTGCTAGCTCTTTGAAACTTGACACAATAAAGCAGTTTCAAGTTCTATCTCTATGGTTTGTTTGCTGTTTATGTACCCCTAAGCAGAGAGTGGCGAAAATCACTTTCATAAAAAGGGGTTGCCAAGCTTCCAAAAAACTACGAGTTGCCTGAAATCTCAGCCAACATTTTTTCACCCAATCTTGATGATTCTTTCAGGTAATGATCAGTACACCAAAATCACTTGGCTCACCCAATTTCGTTCTTATATGTTAAACCGTTCGTTGGCAGTAACCGTTTTCATTTTTAGGTTTCACTCTGTTTTCTCCTATAGGGATACATGTATTTGGAACTCTAAATCAAACACGGTTTGTGCTAGCTCTTTGAAACTTGACACAATAAAGCAGTTCCAAGTTCTATCTCTATGGTTTGTTTGCTGTTGATGTACTCCAAAGCAGAGAGTGGCGAAAATCACTTTCATGGAAAGGGGTTGCCCAGCTTCCACAAAAATACGAGTTGCCTGAAATCTCAGCCAACATTTTTTCACCCAATCTTGATGATTCTTTCAGGTAATGATCAGTACACCAAAACCACTTGGCTCACCAAATTTCGTTCTTCTAGCTTAACCCGTTCGTTTGCAGTAACCGTTTTCATTTTTAGGTTTCACTCTGTTTTCTCCTATAGGGATACATGTATTTGGAACTCTAAGTAAAACACGATTTGTGGTAGCTCTTTGAAACTTGACACAATAAAGCAGTTTCAAGTTCTATCTCTATGGTTTGTTTGCTGTTGATGTAGCCCGAAGCAGAGAGTGGCGAAAATCACTTTCATGGAAAGGGGTTGCCAAGCATCCAAAAAACTACGAGTTGCCTGAAATCTCAGCCAACATTTTTTCACCCAGTCTTGATGATTTTTTAAGGTAATGATCAGTACACCAAAACCACTTGGTCACCAAATTTCGCTCTTCTAGGTTAAACGGTTCATTTGCAGTAACCGTTTTCATTTTTAGGTTTCACTCTGTTTTCTCCTATAAGGATACATGTATTTGGAACTCTAAATCAAACACGGTTTGTGCTATCTCTTTGAAACTTGACACAATAAAGCAGTTTCAAGGTCTATCTCTATGGTTTGTTTGCTGTTGATGTAGCCCTAAGCAGAGAGTGGCGAAAATCACTTTCATGGAAAGGGGTTCCCAAGCTTCCAAAAAAATACGAGTTGCCTGAAATCTCAGCCAACATTTTTTCACCCAATCTTGATGATTCTTTCAGGTAATGATCAGTACACAAAAACCACTTGGCTCACCAAATTTCGTTCTTCTAGGTTAAACCGTTCGTTGGCAGTAACCGTTTTCATTTTTAGGTTTCACTCTGTTTTCTCCTATAGGGATACTTGTATTTGGAACTCTAAATCAAACACGGTTTGTGCTAGCTCTTTGAAACTTGACACAATAAATCAGTTTCAAGTTCTATCTCTATGGTTTGTTTGCTGTTGATGTATCCCGAAGCAGAGAGTGGCGAAAATCACTTTCATGGAAAGGGGTTGCCAAGCATCCAAAAAACTACGAGTTGCCTGAAATCTCAGCCAACATTTTTTCACCCAATCTTGATGATTTTTTAAGGTAATGATCAGTACACCAAAACCACTTGGTCAACAAATTTCGTTCTCTAGGTTAAACGGTTCGTTTGCAGTAACCGTTTTCATTTTTAGGTTTCACTCTGTTTTCTCCTATAAGGATACATGTATTTGGAACTCTAAATCAAACACGGTTTGTGCTAGCTCTTTGAAACTTGACACAATAAAGCAGTTTCAAGGTCTATCTCTATGGTTTGTTTGCTGTTGATGTAGCCCTAAGCAGAGAGTGGCGAAAATCACTTTCATGGAAAGCGGTTCCCAAGCTTCCAAAAAAATACGAGTTGCCTGAAATCTCAGCCAACATTTTTTCACCCAATCTTGATGATTCTTTCAGGTAATGATCAGTACACAAAAACCACTTGGCTCACCAAATTTCGTTCTTCTAGGTTAAACCGTTCGTTGGCAGTAACCGTTTTCATTTTTAGGTTTCACTGTGTTTTCTCCTATAGGGATACATGTATTTGGAACTCTAAATCAAACACGGTTTGTGCTAGCTCTTTGAAACTTGACACAATAAAGCAGTTTCAAGTTCTCTCTCTATGGTTTGTTTGCTGTTGATGTAGCCCTAAGCAGAGACTGGCGAAAATCACTTTCATGGAAAGGGCTTGCAAAGCTTCTAAAAAACTACGAGTTGCCTGAAATCTCAGCCAACATTTTTTCACCCAATCTTGATGATTCTTTCAGGTAATGATCAGTACACCAAAACCACTTGGCTCACCAAATTTCGTTCTTCTAGGTTAAACCGTTCGTTGGCAGTAACCGTTTTCATTTTTAGGTTTCACTCTGTTTTCTCCTAAAGGGATACATGTATTTGGAACTCTAAATCAAACACGGTTTGTGCTAGCAATTTGAAACTTGACACAATAAAGCAGTTTCAAGTTCTATCTCTATGGTTTGTTTGCTGTTGATGTAGCCCTAAGCAGAGACTGGCGAAAATCACTTTCATGGAAAGGGGTTGCAAAGCTTCCAAAAAACTACGAGTTGCCTGAAATCTTAGCCAACATTTTTTCACCCAATCTTGATGATTCTGTCAGGTAATGATTAGTACACCAAAGACACTTGGCTCACCAAATTTCCTTCTTCTAGGTTAAACCGTTCGTTTGCAGTAACCGTTTTCATTTTTAGGTTTCACTCTGTTTTCTCCTGTAGGGATACATGTATTTGGAACTCTAAATCAAATACGGTTTGTTCTTGCTCTTTAAAACTTGACACAATAAACCAGTTTCAAGTTCTTTCTCTTTGGCATGTTACTGTTGATGTAGCCCTAAGCAGAAACTGGCGAAAATCACTTTCATGGAAAGGGTTTGCCAAGCTTCCAAAAAACTACTAGTTGCCTGAAATCTCAGCCAACATTTTTTCACCCAATCTTGATGATTCTTTCAAGTAATGATCAGTACACCAAAACCACTTGGCTCACCAACTTTCGATCTTCTAGGTTAAACCGTTCGTTTGCAGTAACCGTTTTCATTTTTAGGTTTCACTCTGTTTTCTCCTATAGGGATACATGTATTTGGAACTCTAAATCAAACACGGTTTGTGCTTGCTCTTGAAACTTGACACAATAAAGCAGTTTTAAGTTCTATGTCTTTGGCTTGTTTGCTGTTGATGTAGCCCTAAGCAGAGACTGGCGAAAATCACTTTCATGGAAAGGGGTTGCCAAGCTTCCAAAAAACTACGTGTTGCCTGAAATCTCAGCCAAAATTTTTTCACCCAATCTTGATGATTTTTTCAGGTAATGATCAGTAAACCTAAACCACTTGGCTCACGAAATTTTGTTCTTCTAGGTTAAACCGTTCCTTGGCAGTAACCGTTTTCATTTTTAGGTTTCACTCTGTTTTCTCCTATAGGATACATGTATTTGGAACTCTAAATCAAACACGGTTTGTGCTAGCTCTTTGAAACTTGACACAATAAAGCAGTTTCAAGTCCTATCTCTATAGTTTGTTTGCTCTTGATGTAGCCCTAACCAGATACTGGCGAAAATCACTTTCATTGAAAGGGGTTTCCAGGCTTCCAAAAAACTACGATTTGCATGAAATCTCAGCAAACATTTTTTTACCCAATCTTGATGATTCTTTCAGGTAATGATCAGTACACCAAATCCACTTGGCTCACCAAATTTCGTTCTTCTAGGATAAACCGTTCGTTGGCAGTAACCGTTTTCATTTTTAGGTTTCACTCTGTTTTCTCTTACAGGGATACATGTATTTGGAACTCTAAATCAAACTCGGTTTGTGCTAGCTCTTTGAAACTTGACACAATAAAGCAGTTTCAAGTTCTATCTCTATGGTTTGTTTGCTGTTCATGTAGCCCTAAGCAGAGACTGGAGAAAATCACTTTCTTGGAAAGGGGTTGCCAAGCTTCCAAGAAACTACGAGTTGCCTGAAATCTCAGCCAACATTTTTTCACCCAATCTTGATGATTCTTTCAGGTAATGATCTGTACACCCATACCACTTGACTCTCCAAATTTCGTTCTTCTAGGTTAAAGCGTTCGTTTTCAGTAACCGTTTTGATTTTTAGGTTTCACTCTGTTTTCTCCTATAGGGATACATGTATTTGGAACTCTAAATCAAACACGGTTTGTGCTAGCTCTTTGAAACGTGACACAAAAAAGCAGTTTCAAGTTTTATCTCTATGGTTTGTTTGCTGTTGATGTAGCCCTAAGCAGAGACTGGCGAAAATCAGTTTCATGGAAAGGGGTTGCCAAGCTTCCAAAAAACTACGAGTGTCCTGAAATCTCAGCCAACATTTTTTCACCCAATCTTGATGATTCTTTCAGGTAATGATCAGTACACCAATCCCACTAGGCTCCCCAAGTTTCGTTCTTCTAGGTTAAGCCGTTCGTTTGCAGTAACCGTTTTCATTTTTAGGTTTCACTCTGTTTTCTCCTATAGGGATACATGTATTTGGAACTCTAAATCAAACACGGTTTGTGCTAGCTCTTTGAAACGTGACACAAAAAAGCAGTTTCAAGTTTTATCTCTATGGTTTGTTTGCTGTTGATGTAGCCCTAAGCAGAGACTTGCGAAAATCACTTTCATGGAAAGGGGTTGCCAACCTTCCAAAAAACAACGAGTTCCCTGAAATCTCAGCCAACATTTTTTCACCCAATCTTGATGATTCTTTCAGGTAATGATCAGTACCCCAAAACCACTTGGCTCAAAAAATTTAGTTCTTCTATGTTAAACCGTTCGTTTGCAGTAACGGTTTTCATTTTTACGTTTCACTCTGTTTTCTCCTATAGGGATACATGTATTTGGAACTCTCAATCAAACACGGTTTGTGCTAGCTTTTTGAAACTTGACATAATAAAGCCTTTTCAAGTTCTACCTCTATGTTTTTTTGCTGTTGATGTAGCCCGAAGCAGAGATGGCGAAAATCACTTTCATGGAAACGGGTTGCCAAGCTTCCAAAAAACTACGAGTTGCCTGAAATCTCAGCAAACATTTTTTCACCCAATCTTGATGATTCTTTCAGGTAATGATCTGTACACCAAAACAACTTGACACACCAAATTTCGTTCTTCTAGGTTAAACCGTTCGTTTGCAGTAACCGTTTTCATTTTTAGGATTCACTCTGTTTTCTCTTACAGGGATACATGTATTTGGAACTCTAAATGAAACACGGTTTGTGCTAGCTCTTTGAAACTTGACACAATAAAGCAGTTTCAAGTTCTATCTCTACGGTTTGTTTGATGTTTATGTAGCACTAAGCAGAGACTTGCGAAAATCACTTTCATGGAAAGGGGTTGCCAAGATTCCAAAAAACTACGAGTTGCCTGAAATCTCAGCCAGCATTTTTTCACCCAATCTTGATGATTCTTTCAGGTAATGATCAGTACACCAAAACCACTAAGCTCACCAAGTTTCCTTCTTCTAGGTTGAACCGTTTTTTGGCAGTAACCGTTTACATTTTTAGGTTTCACTGTGTTTTCTCCTATAGGGATACATGTATTTGGAACTCTAAATCAAACACGGTTTGTGCTAGATCTTTGAAACTTGACACAATAAAGCAGTTTCAAGTTCTATCTCAATGGTTTGTTTGCTGTTGATGTAGCCCCAAGCAGAGAATGGCGAGAAACACTTTCATTCAAAGGGGTTGCCAAGCTTCCAAAAAACTACGAGTTTCCTGAAATCTCAGCCAACATTTTTTCACCCAATCTTGATAATTCTTTCAGGTAATGATCAGTACACCAAAACCACTTGGCTCACCAAATTTTGTTCTTCTAGGTTAAACCGTTCGTTTGCAGTAACCGTTTTCATTTTTAGGTTTCACTCTGTTTTTTCCTATAGGGATACATGTATTTGGAACTCTCAATCAAACACGGTTTGTGCTAGCTCTTTGAAACTTGACATAACAAAGCAGTTTCAAGTTCTACCTCTATGGTTTTTTTTGCTGTTGATGTAGCCCTAAGCAGAGACTGGCGAAAATCACTTTCATGGAAACTGGTTGCCAAGCTTCCAAAAAACTACGAGTTGACTGAAATCTCAGCAAACATTTTTTCACCCAATCTTGATGATTCTTTCAGGTAATGATCTGTACACCAAAACAACTTGACACACAAAATTTCGTTCTTCTAGGTTAAACCGTTCGTTTGCAGTAACCGTTTTCATTTTTAGGTTTCACTCTGTTTTCTCCTATAGGGATACATGTATTTGGAACTCTAAATCAAACACGGTTTGTGGTAGCTCTTTGAAACTTGACACAATAAAGCAGTTTCAAGTTCTATCTCTATGGTTTGTTTGCTGTTGATGTAGCCCTAAGCAGAGACTGGAGAAAATCACTTTCATGGAAAGGGGTTGCAAAGCTTCTAAAAAACTACGAGTTGCCTGAAATCTCAGCCAGCATTTTTTCACCCAATCTTGATGATTCTTTCAGGTAATGATCAGTACTCCAAAACCACTTGGCTCACCAAATTTCGTTCTTCTAGGTTAAACCGTTCGTTTGCAGTAACCGTTTTCATTTTTAGGTTTCACTCTGTTTTCTCCTATACGGATACATGTATTTGGAACTCTAAATCAAACACGGTTTGTGCTAGCTCTTTGAAACTTGACATAATAAAGCAGTTTCAAGTTCTACCTTAATGGTTTTTTGCTGTTGATGTAGCCCTAACAGAGACTGGCGAAAATCACTTTCATGGAAACGGGTTGCCAAGCTTCCAAAAAACTACGAGTTGTCTGAAATCTCAGCAAACATTTTTTTACCCAATCTTGATGATTCTTTCAGGTAATGATCTGTACACGAAAACCAGTTGACACACCAAATTTCGTTCTTCTAGGTTAAACCGTTCGTTTGCAGTAACCGTTTTCATTTTTAGGATTCCCTCTGTTTTCTCTTACAGCGATACATGTATTTGGAACTCTAAATCAAACACGGTTTGTGGTAGCTCTTTGAAACTTGACACAATAAAGCAGTTTCAAGTTCTATCTCTACGGTTTGTTTGCTGTTGATGTAACCCTAAGCAGAGACTGGCGAAAATCACTTTCATGGAAAGGGGTTGCCAAGCTTCCAAAAAACTACGAGTTGCCTAAAATCTCAGCCAACATTTTTTCACCCAATCTAGATGATTGTTTCAGGTAATGATCAGTACACCAAATCCACTTGGCTCACCAAATTTCGTTCTTCTAGTTTAAACCGTTCGTTTCCAGTAACCGTTTTCATTTTTAGGTTTCATTCTGTTTTCTCCTATAGGGATACATGTATTTGGAACTCTAAATCAAACACGGTTTGTGCTAGCTATTTGAAACTTGACACAATAAAGCAGTTTCAAGTTCTATCTCTATGGTTTGTTTGATGTTTATGTAGCACTAAGCAGAGACTTGCTAAAATCACTTTCATGGAAAGGGGTTGCCAAGCTTCCAAAAAAATACGAGTTTCCTGAAATCTCAGCCAACATTTTTTCACCCAATCTTGATGATTCCTTCTGGAATGATCAGTACACCAAAACCACTTGGCTCACCAAATTACGTTCTTCTAGGTTAAACCGTTCGTTGGCAGTAACCGTTTTCATTTTTAGGTTTCACTCTGTTTTCTCCTATAGGGATACATGTATTTGGAACTCTAAATCAAACACGGTTTGTGCTAGCTCTTTGAAACTTGACACAATAAAGCAGTTTCGAGGTCTATCTCTATGGTTTGTTTGCTGTTGATGTAGCCCTAAGCAGAGAGTGGCGAAAATCGCTTTCATGGAAAGGGGTTCCCAAGCTTCCAAAAAAATACGAGTTGCCTGAAATCTCAGCCAACATTTTTTCAACCAATCTTGATGATTCTTTCAGGTAATGATCAGTACACAAAAACCACTTGGCTCACCAAATTTCGTTCTTCTAGATTAAACCGTTCGTTGGCAGTAACCGTTTTCATTTTTAGGTTTCACTCTGTTTTCTCCTATATGGATACATGTATTTGGAACTCTAAATCAAACACGGTTTGTGCTAGCTCTTTGAAACTTGACACAATAAAGCAGTTTCAAGTTCTCTCTCTATGGTTTGTTTGCTGTTGATGTAGCCCTAAGCAGAGAGTGGCGAAAATCACTTTCATGGAAAGGACTTGCCAAGCTTCTAAAAAACTACGAGTTGCCTGAAATCTCAGCCAACATTTTTTCACCCAATCTTGATGATTCTTTCAGGTAATGATCAGTACACCAAAACCACTTGGCTCACCAAATTTCGTTCTTCTAGGTTAAACCGTTCGTTGGCAGTAACCGTTTTCATTTTTAGGTTTCACTCTGTTTTCTCCCATAGGGATACATGTATTTGGAACTCTAAATCAAACACGGTTTGTGGTAGCTGTTTGAAACTTGACACAATAATGCAGTTTCAAGTTGTATCTGTATGGTTTCTTTGCTGTTGATGTAGCCCTAAGCAGAGACTGGCGAAAATCACTTTCATGGAAAGGGGTTGCCAAGCTTCCAAAAAACTACGAGTTGCCTGAAATCTCAGACAACATTTTTTCACCCAATCTTGATGATTCTTTCAGGTAATGATCAGTACAACAAAACCACTAGGCTCACCAAGTTTCGTTCTTCTAGGTTAAAACGTTCGTTTGCAGTAACCGTTTACATTTTTAGGTTTCACTCTGTTTTCTCCTATAGGGATACATGTATTTGGAACTCTAAATCAAACACGGTTTGTGCTAGCTCTTTGAAAATTGACACAATTAAGCAGTTTCAAGTTCTATCTCTATGGTTTGTTTGCTGTTGATGTAGCCCTAAGCAGAGAATGGCGAAAATCACTTTCATTGAAAGGGGTTGCCAAGCTTCCAAAAAACTACGAGTTGCCTGAAATCTCAGCAAACATTTTTTCTCCCAATCTTGATGATTCTTTCAGGTAATGATCAGTATACCTAAACCACTTGGCTCACGAAATTTTGTTCTTCTAGGTTAAACCGTTCCTTGGCAGTAACCGTTTTCATTTTTAGGTTTCACTCTGTTTTCTCCTATAGGATACATGTATTTGGAACTCTAAATCAAACACGGTTTGTGCTAGCTCTTTGAAACTTGACACAATAAAGCAGTTTCAAGTCCTATCTCTATAGTTTGTTTGCTCTTGATGTAGCCATAACCAGATACTGGCGAAAATCACTTTCATAGAAAGTGGTTTCCAAGCTTCCAAAAAACTACGATTTGCATGAAATCTCAGCAAACATTTTTTTACCCAATCTTGATGATTCTTTCAGGTAATGATCAGTACACCAAAACCACTTGGCTCACCAAATTTCGTTCTTCTAGGATAAACCGTTCGTTGGCAGTAACCGTTTTCATTTTTAGGTTTCACTCTGTTTTCTCTTACAGGGATACATGTATTTGGAACTCTAAATCAAACACGGTTTGTGCTAGCTCTTTCAAACTTGACACAATAAAGCAGTTTCAAGTTCTATCTCTATGGTTTGTTTGCTGTTCATGTAGCCCTTAGCAGAGACTGGAGAAAATCACTTTCATTGAAAGGGGTTGCCAAGCTTCCAAAAAAATACAAGTTGCCTGAAATCTCAGCCTACATTTTTTAACCCAATCATGATGATTCTTTCAGGTAATGATCAGTACACCAAAACCACTTGGCTCACCAAATTTCGTTCTTCTAGGTAAAACCGTTGGTTCGCAGTAACCGTTTTCATTTTTAGGTTTAACTCTGTTTTCTCCTATAGAAATACATGTATTTGGAACTCTAAATCAAACACGGTTTGTGCTAGCTCTTTGAAACTTGACACAATAAAGCAGTTTCAAGTTCTATCTCTATGGTTTGTTTGCTGTTGATGTAGCCCTAAGCAGAGACTGGCGAAAATCACTTTCTTGGAAAGGGGTTGCCAAGCTTCCAAAAAACTACGAGTTGCCTGAAATCTCAACCAACATTTTTTCACCCAATCTTGATGATTCTTTCAGGTAATGATCTGTACACCTATACCACTTGACTCACCAAATTTCGTTCTTCTAGGTTACACCGATCGTTTTCAGTAACCGTTTTGATTTTTAGGTTTCACTCTGTTTTCTCCTATAGGGATACATGTATTTGGAACTCTAAATCAAACACGGTTTGTGCTAGCTCTTTGAAACGTGACACAAAAAAGCAGTTTCAAGTTTTATCTCTATGGTTTGTTTGCTGTTGATGTAGCCCTAAGCAGAGACTGGCGAAAATCAGTTTCATGGAAAGGGGTTGCCAAGCTTCCAAAAAACTACGAGTGTCCTGAAATCTCAGCCAACATTTTTTCACCCAATCTTGATGATTCTTTCAGGTAATGATCAATACACCAATCCCACTAGGCTCCCCAAGTTTCGTTCTTCTAGGTTAAGCCGTTCGTTTGCAGTAACCGTTTTCATTTTTAGGTTTCACTGTGTTTTCTCCTATAGGGATACATGTATTTGGAACTCTAAATCAAACACGGTTTGTGCTAGCTCTTTGAAACTTGACACAATAAAGCAGTTTCAAGTTCTCTCTCTATGGTTTCTTTGCTGTTGATGTAGCACTAAGCAGAGACTGGCGAAAATTACTTTCATGGAAAGGGGTTGCCAAGCTTCCAAAAAACTACGAGTTGCCTAAAATCTCAGCCAACATTTTTTCACCCAATCTAGATGATTGTTTCAGGTAATGATCAGTACACCAAATCCACTTGGCTCACCAAATTTCGTTCTTCTAGTTTAAACCGTTCGTTTCCAGTAACCGTTTTCATTTTTAGGTTTCATTCTGTTTTCTCCTATAGGGATACATGTATTTGGAACTCTAAATCAAACACGGTTTGTGCTAGCTCTTTGAAACTTGACACAATAAAGCAGTTTCAAGTTCTATCTCTATGGTTTGTTTGATGTTTATGTAGGACTAAGCAGAGACTTGCGAAAATCACTTTCATGGAAAGGGGTTGCCAAGCTTCCAAAAAAATACAAGTTTCCTGAAATCTCAGCCAACATTTTTTCACCCAATCTTGATGATTCCTTCTGGTAATGATCAATACACCAAAACCACTTGGCTCACCAAATTACGTTCTTCTAGGTTAAACCGTTCATTTGCAGTAACCGTTTTCATTTTTAGGTTTCACTCTGTTTTCTCCTATAGGGGTACATGTATTTGAAACTCTAAATCAAACACGGTTTGTGATAGCTCTTTGAAACTTGACACAATAAAGCAGTTTCAAGGTCTATCTCTATGGTTTTTTTGCTGATGATGTAACCCTATGCAGAGAGTGGCGAAAATCTCTTTAATTTAAAGGGGTTGCCAAGCTTCCAAAAAACTACGAGTTGGCTGAAATCTCAGCCAACATTTTTTCACCCAATCTTGATGATTCTTTCAGGTAATGATCAGTACACCAAAACCACTAAGCTAACCAAATTTCGATTTTCTAGGTTAAACCGTTTGTTTGAAGTAACCGTTTTCATTTTTAGGTTTCACTCTGTTTTCTCCTATAGGGATACATGTATTTGGAACTCTAAATCAAACACGGTTTGTGCTAGCTCTTTGAAACTTGACAAAATAAAGCAGTTTCAAGTTCTATCTCTGTGGTTTGTTTGTTGTTGATGTAGCCCTAAGCAGAGACTGGCGAAAATCACTTTCATGGAAAGGGGTTGTCAAGCTTCCAAAAAACTACGAGTTGCCTGAAATCTCAGCCAACATTTTTTCACCCAATCTTGATGATTCTTTCAGGTAAAGATCAGAACACCAAAACCACTAGGCTCACCAAGTTTCGTTCTTCTAGGTTAAAACGTTCGTTTGCAGTAACCATTTTCATTTTTAGGTTTCACTCTGTTTTCTCCTATAGGGATACATGTATTTGGAACTCTAAATAAAACACGGTTTTTGCTAGCTCTTTGAAACTTGACACAATAAAGCAGTTTCAAGTTCGATCTCTATGGTTTGTTTGCTGTTGATGTAGCCCTAAGCAGAGACTGGCGAAAATCACTTTCATGGAAAGGGGTTGCCAATCGTCCAAAAAACTATGAGTTGCCTGAAATCTCAGCAAACATTTTTTCACCCAATCTTGATGATTCTTTCAGGTAATGATCAGTACACCAAAAGAACTAGGCTCACCTAGTTTCGTTCTTCTGGGTTAAACCGTTCTTTTGCAGTAACCGTTTTCATTTTTAGGTTTCACTCTGTTCTCTCCTATAGGGATACATGTATTTGGAACTCTAAATCAAACACGGTTTGTGCTAGCTCTTTTGAACTTGACACAATAAAGCAGTTTCAAGTTCTATCACTATGGTTTGTTTGCTGTTGATGTAGCCCTAAGCAGAGACTGGCAAAAATCACTTACATAGAAAGGGGTTGCCAAGCTTCCAAAAAACTACGAGTTGCCTGAAATCTCAGCCAACATTTTTTCACCCAATCTTGATGATTCATTCAGGTAATGATCAGTACACCAAAACCACTTGGCTAACCAAATTTCGTTTTTCTAGGTTAAACCGTTTGTTTGAAGTAACCGTTTTCATTTTTAGGTTTCACTCTGTTTTCTCCTATAGGGATACATGTATTTGGAACTCTAAATCAAACACGGTTTGTGCTAGCTCTTTGAAACTTGACACAGTAAAGCAGTTTCAAGTTCTATCTCTATGGTTTGTTTGCTGTTGATATAGCCCTAAGCAGAGACTGGCGAAAATCACTTTCATGGAAAGGGGTTGCCAATCTTCCAAAAAACTACGAGTTGTCTGAAATCTGAGCAAACATTTTTTCACCAATGTTGATGATTCTTTCAGGTAATGATCAGTACACCAAAACCACTAGGCTCACCAAGTTTCGTTCTTCTAGGTTAAACCGTTCTTTTGCAGTAACCGTTTTCATTTTTAGGTTTCACTCTGTTTTCTCCTATAGGGATACATGTATTTGGAACTCTAAATCAAACACGGTTTGTGCTAGCTCTTTGAAACTTGAGACAATAAAGCAGTTTCAAGTTCGATCTCTATGGTTTGTTTGCTGTTGATGTAGCCCTAAGCAGAGACTGGTGAAAATCACTTTCATGGAAACGGGTTGCCAAGCTTCCAAAAAACTACGAGTTGCCTGATATCTCAGCAAACATTTTTTTACCCAATCTTGATGATTCTTTCAGGTAATGATCAGTACACCAAATCCACTAGTCTCACCGAATTTCGTTCTTCTAGGTTCAAACGTTCGTTTGCAGTAACCGTTTTCATTTTTAGGTTTCACTCAGTTTTCTCCTATAGGGATACATGTATTTGGAACTCTAAATCAAACACGGTTTGTGCTAGCTCTTTGGAACTTGACACAATAAAGCAGTTTCAAGTTCTATCTCTGTGGTTTCTTTGTTGTTAATGTAGCCCTAAGCAGAGACTGGCGAAAATCACTTTCATGGAAAGGGGTTGCCAAGCTTCCAAAAAACTACGAGTTGCCTGAAATTTCAGCCAACGTTTTCCACCCAACATTGATGATTCTTTCAGGTAATGATCAGTACACCAAAACCACTTGGCTCAACAAATTTCGTTCTTCTAGGTTTAACCATTCGTTTGCAGGAACCGTTTTCATTTTTAGGATTCACTCTGTTGTCTCTTATAGGGATACATGTATTTGGAACTCTAAATCAAACACGGTTTGTGCTAGCTCTTTGAAACTTGACACAATAAAGCAGTTTCAAGTTCTATTTCTATGGTTTGTTTGCTGTTGATGTAGCCCTAAGAAGAGACTGGCGAAAATCACTTTCATGGAAAGGGGTTGCCAAGCTTCCAAAAATCTACGAGTTGCCTGAAATCTCAGCCATAATTTTTTAAACCAATCTTGATGATTCTTTCAGGTAATGATCAGTACACCAAAACCACTTGGCTCACCAAATTTCGTTCTTCTAGATAAAACCGTTCATTTGCAGTAAACGTTTTCATTTTTAGGTTTCATTCTGTTTTCTCCTATAGAAATACATGTATTTGGAACTCTAAATCAAACACTGTTTGTGCTAGCTCTTTGAAACTTGTCACAATAAAGCAGTTTCAAGTTCTGTCTCTATGTTTTGTTTGTTGATGATGTAGCCCTAAGCAGAGACAGGTGAAAATCACTTTCATGGAAAGGGGTTGCCAAGCTTCTAAAACACTACGAGTTGCCTGAAATCTCAGCCAACATTTTTTCACGCAATCTTGATGATTCTTTCAGGTAATGATTAGTACAACAAAACCACTTGGCTCACCAAATTTCGTTCTTCTAGGTTAAACCGTTTGTTTTCAGTAACCGTTTCCATTTTTAGTTTAACTCTGTTTTCTCCTGTAGCGATACATGTATTTGGAACTCTAAATAAAACATGGTTTGTGCTAGCTCTTTGAAACTTGACACAATAAAGCAGTTTCAGGTTCCATCTCTATGGTTTGTTTGCTGTTGATGTAGCCCTAAGCAGAGACTGGCGAAAATCTCTTTCATGGAAAGGGGTTGGGTTGTTAAGCTTCCAAAAAACTACGAGTTGCCTGAAATCTCAGCAAACATTTTTCACCCAATCTTGATGATTCTTTCAGGTAATTATCAGTACACCAAAACCAATTTTATCACCACATTTCGTTCTTCTAGGTTAAACCGTTCGTTTGAAGTAACCGTTTACATTTTTAGGTTTCACTCTGTTTTCTCCTATAGGGATACATGTATTTGGAACTCTAAATCAAACACGGTTTGTGCTAGCTCTTTGAAACTTGACACAATAAAGCAGTTTCAAGTTCGATCTCTATGGTTTGTTTGCTGTTGATGTAGCCCTAAGCAGAGACTGGCGAAAATCACTTTCATGGAAAGGGGTTGCCAATCTTCCAAAAAACTACGAGTTGCCTGAAATCTCAGCAAACATTTTTTCACCCAATCTTGATGATTCTTTCAGGTAATGATCAGTACAACAAAACCACTAGGCTCACCAAGTTTCGTTCTTCTGGGTTAAACCGTTCTTTTGCAGTAACCGTTTTCATTTTTAGGTTTCACTCTGTTTTCTCCTATAGGGTTACATGTATTTGGAACTCTAAATCAAACACGGTTTGTGCTAGCTCTTTTAAACTTGACAAAATAAAGCAGTTTCAAGTTCTATCTCTATGGTTTGTTTGCTGTTGATATAGCCCCAAGCAGAGACTGGCTAAAATCACTTTCATGGAAAGGGGTTGCCAATCTTCCAAAAAACTACGAGATACCTGAAATCTCAGCAAATATTTTTTCACCCAATCTTGATGATTTTTTCAGGTAATGATCAGTATACCAAAACCACTTGGCTCACCAAATTTCGTTTTTCTAGGTTAAACCGTTCGTTTCCAGTAACCGTTTTCATTTTTAGGTTTCACTCTGTTTTCTCCTATAGGGATACATGTATTTGGAACTCTAAATCGAACACGGTTTCTGCTAGCTCTTTGAAACTTGACAAAATAAAGCAGTTTCAAGTTCGATCTCTATGGTTTGTTTGCTGTTGATGTAGCCCTAAGCAGAGAGTGGTGATAATCACTTTCATGGAAAGGGGTTGGCAAGCTTCCAAAAAACTACGAGTTACCTGAAATCTCAGCCAACATTTTTTCACCCAATCTTGAAGATTCTTTCAGGTAATGATCAGTACACCAAAACCACTTGGCTCACCAAATTTCGTTCTTCTAGGTTAAACCTTTCGTTTGCAGTAACCGTTTTCATTTTTAGGTTTCACTCTGTTTTCTCCTATAGGGATACATGTATTTGGAACTCTAAATCAAACACGGTTTGTGCTAGCTCTTTGAAACTTGACAAAATAAAGATGTTTCAAGTTCTATCTCTGTGGTTTGTTTGTTGTTAATGTAGCCCTAAGCAGAGACTGGCGAAAATCACTTTCATGGAAAGGGGTTGCCAAGCTTCCAAAAAACTACGAGTTGCCTGAAATCTCAGCAAACATTTTTTTACCCAATCTTGATGATTCTTTCAGGTAATGATCAGTACAACAAAACCACTGGGCTCACCAAGTTTTGTTCTTCTAGGTTAAAACGTTCGTTTGCAGTAACCGTTTTCATTTTTAGGTTTCACTCTGTTTTCTCCTATAGGGATACATGTATTTGGAACTCTAAATCAAACACGGTTTGTGCTAGCTCTTTGAAACTTGACAAAATAAAGCATTTTCAAATTCTATCTCTGTGGTTTGTTTGTTGTTAATGTAGCCCTAAGCAGAGAATGGCGAAAATCACTTTCATGGAAAGGGGTTGCCAAGCTTCCAGAAAACTACGAGTTGCCTGAAATCTCAGCAAACATTTTTTCACCGAATCTTGATGATTCTTTCAGGTAATGATCAGTACAACAAAACCACTAGGCTCACCAAGTTTCGTTCTTCTAGGTTAAAACGTTCATTTGCAGTAACCGTTTTCATTTTTAGGTTTCACTCTGTTTTCTCCTATAGGGATACATGTATTTGGAACTCTAAATCAAACACGGTTTGTGCTAGCTCTTTGAAACTTGACACAATTAAGCAGTTTCAAGTTCTATCTCTGTGGTTTGTTTTTTGTTAATGTAGCCCTAAGCAGAGACTGGCGAAAATTACTTTCATGGAAAGGGGTTGCCAAGCTTCCAAAAAACTACGAGTTGCCTGAAATCTCAGCAAACATTTTTTCACCCAATCTTGATGATTCTTTCAGGTAATGATCAGTACACCAAAGCCACTAGGCTGACCGAATTTCGTTTTTCTAGGTTCAACCGTTCGTTTGCAGTAACCGTTTTCATATTTAGGTTTCACTCTGTTTTCTCCTATAGGGATACATGTATTTGGAACTCTAAATCGAACACGGTTTGTGCTAGCTCTTTGAAACTTGAGACAATAAAGTAGTTTCAAGTTCTATCTCTATGGTGTGTTTGCTGTTGATGTAGCCCTAAGCAGAGACTGGCGAAAATCACTTTCATGGAAAGGGGTTGCCAAGCTTCCAAAAAACTACGAGTTGCCTGATATCTCAGCAAACATTTTTTTTACCCAATCTTGATGATTCTTTCAGGTAATGATCAGTACACCAAATCCACTAGGCTCACCGAATTTCGTTCTTCTAGGTTCAACCGTTCGTTTGCAGTAACCGTTTTCATTTTTAGGTTTCACTCTGTTTTCTCGTATAGGGATACATGTATTTGGAACTCTAAATCAAACACGGTTTGTGCTATCTCTTTGAAACTTGATCTAATAAAGCAGTTTCAAGTTCTATCTCTATGGTTTGTTTGCTGATGATGTATCCCTAAGCAGAGAGTGGCGATAATCACTTTCATGGAAAGGGGTTGGCAAGCTTCCAAAAAACTACGAGTTGCCTGAAATCTCAGCCAACATTTTTTCACCCAATCTTGAAGATTCTTTCAGGTAATGATCAGTACACCAAATCCACTTGGCTCACCAAATTTCGTTCTTCTAGGTTAAACCGTTCGTTTGCAGTAACCGTTTTCATTTTTAGGTTTCACTCTGTTTTCTCCTATAGGGATACATGTATTTGGAACTCTAAATCAAACACGGTTTGTGCTAGCTCTTTGAAACTTGACAAAATAAAGATGTTTCAAGTTCTATCTCTGTGGTTTGTTTGTTGTTAATGTAGCCCTAAGCAGAGACTGGCGAAAATCACTTTCATGGAAAGGGGTTGCCAAGCTTCCAAAAAACTACGATTTGCCTGAAATCTCAGCAAACATTTTTTGACCCAATCTTGATGATTCTTTCAGGTAATGATCAGTACAACAAAACCACTGGGCTCACCAAGTTTCGTTCTTCTAGGTTAAAACGTTCGTTTGCAGTAACCGTTTTCATTTTTAGGTTTCACTCTGTTTTCTCCTATAGGGATACATGTATTTGGAACTCTAAATCAAACACGGTTTGTGCTAGCTCTTTGAAACTTGACAAAATAAAGCATTTTCAAATTCTATCTCTGTGGTTTGTTTGTTGTTAATGTAGCCCTAAGCAGAGAATGGCGAAAATCACTTTCATGGAAAGGGGTTGCCAAGCTTCCAGAAAACTACGAGTTGCCTGAAATCTCAGCAAACATTTTTTCACCGAATCTTGATGATTCTTTCAGGTAATGATCAGTACAACAAAACCACTAGGCTCACCAAGTTTCGTTCTTCTAGGTTAAAACGTTCATTTGCAGTAACCGTTTTCATTTTTAGGTTTCACTCTGTTTTCTCCTATAGGGATACATGTATTTGGAACTCTAAATCAAACACGGTTTGTGCTAGCTCTTTGAAACTTGACACAATTAAGCAGTTTCAAGTTCTATCTCTGTGGTTTGTTTGTTGTTAATGTAGCCCTAAGCAGAGACTGGCGAAAATTACTTTCATGGAAAGGGGTTGCCAAGCTTCCAAAAAACTACGAGTTGCCTGAAATCTCAGCAAACATTTTTTCACCCAATCTTGATGATTCTTTCAGGTAATGATCAGTACACCAAAGCCACTAGGCTCACCGAATTTCGTTCTTCTAGGTTTAACCTTTCTTTTGCAGTATCCGTTTTCATTTTTAGGTTTCACTCTGTTTTCTCCTATAGAGATACATGTATTTGGAACTCTAAATCAAACACGGTTTGTGCTATCTATTTGAAACTTGACACAATAAAGCAGTTTCAAGTTAGATCTCTATGGTTTGTTTGCTGTTGATGTAGCCCTAAGCAGAGACTGGCGAAAATCACTTTCATGGAAAAGGGTTGCCAAGCTTCCAAAAAACTACGAGTTACCTGAAATCTCAGCAGACATTTTTTCACCCAATCTTGATGATTCTTTCAGGTAATGAGCAGTACACCAAAACCACTTGGCTTACCAAGTTTCGTTCTTCTAGGTAAAACCATTCGTTTGCAGTAACCGTTTTCATTTTTAGGTTTAACTCTGTTTTCTCCTATAGGGATACATGTATTTGGAACTCTAAATCAAACACGGTTTGTACTAGCTCTGTGAAACTTGACACAATAAAGCAGTTTCAAGTTCTATCTCTATGGTTTGTTTGCTGTTGATGTAGCCCTATGCAGAGATTGGCGAAAATCACATACATAGAAAGGGGTTGCCAAGCTTCCAAAAAACTACGAGTTGCCTAAAATCTCAGCAAACATTTTTTCACCCAATCTTGATGATTGTTTCAGGTAATGATCAGTACACCAAAACCACTAGGCTCACCTAGTTTCGTTCTTCTAGGTTAAACCGTTCGTTTGCAGTAACCGTTTTCATTTTTAGGTTTCACTCTGTTTTCTTGTATAGGGATACATGTATTTGGAACTCTAAATCGAACACGGTTCGTGCTAGCTCTTTGAAACTTGACACAATAAAGCAGTTTCAAGTTCGATCTCTATGGTTTGTTTGCTGTTGATGTAGCCGTAAGCAGAGACTGGCGAAAATCACTTTCATTTAAAGGGGTTGCCAAGCTTCCAAAAACTACGAGTTGCCTGAAATGTCAGCAAACATTTTTTCACCCAATCTTGATGATTATTTCAGGTAATGATCAATACACCAAAACCACTTGGCTCACCAAATTTCGTTCTTCTAGGTTAAACCGTTCGTTTGCAGTAACCATTGTCATTTTTAGGTTTCACTGTTTTCTCCTGTAGGGAAACATGTGTTTGGAACTCCTAATCAAATACGGTTTGTGCAAGCTCTTTGAAACTTGACACAATAAAGCAGTTTCAAGTTCTATCTCTATGGTTTGTTTGTTGTTGATGTAGCCCTAAGCAGAGACTGGCGAAAATCACTTTCATGGAAAGGGGTTGCCAAGCTTCCAAAAAACTACGAGTTGCCTGAAATCTCAGCAAACATTTTTTCACCCAATCTTGATGATTCTTTCAAGTAATGATCTGTACACCAAAACCAGTTGGCTCACCAAATTTCGTTCTTCTAGGTTAAACCGTTCGTTTTCAGTAACCGTTTTCATTTTAGGTTTCAATCTGTTTTCTCCTATAGGGATACATATATTTCGAACTCTAATTCAAATCCGGTTTGTGCTAGCTCTTTGAAACTTGACACAATAAAGCAGTTTCAAGTTCTATATCTATGGTTTGTTTGCTGTTGATGTAGCCCTAAGCAGAGACTGGCGAAAATCACTTTCATAGAAAGGGGTTGCCAAGCTTCCCAAACACTACGAGTTGCCTCAAATCTCAGGAAACATTTTTTCACCCAATCTTGATGATTCTTTCTGGTAATGATCAGTACACCAAAACCACTTGGCTCACCAAATTTCGTTCTTCTAGGTTAAACCGTTCGTTTGCAGTAACCGTTTTCACTTTTAGGTTTTACTCTGTTTTCTCCTAAAGGGATACATGTATTTGGAACTCTAAATGAAACATGGTTTGTGCTAGCTCTTTGAAATTTGACACAATAAAGCAGTTTCAAGTTCTATCTCCATGGTTTGTTTGCTGTTGATGTAGCCCTAAGCAGAAATTGGCGAAAATCACTTTCATGGAAAGGGGTGGCCAAGCTTCCAAAAAACTACGAGTTGCCTGAAATCTCAGCAAACATTTTTTCACCCAATCTAGATGATTCTTTCAGGTAATGATCAGTACACCAAAACCACTTGGCACACCAAATTTCGTACTCCTAGGTTAAACCGTTCTTTTGCAGTTACCGTTTTCATTTTTAGGTTTCACTCTGTTCTCTCCTATAGGGATACATGTATTTGGAAAACTAAATGAAACACGGTTTGTGCTAGCTCTTTGAAACTTGACACAATAAAGCAGTTTCATGTTCTATCTCTATGGTTTGTTTGCTGTTGATATAGCCCTAAGTAGAGAGTGGCGAAAATCGCTTTCATGGAAAGGGGTTGCCAAGCTTCCAAAAAACTACGAGTTGCCTGAAATCTCAGCAAACATTTTTTCACCCAATCTTGATGATTCTTTCAAGTAATGATCTGTACACCAAAACCAGTTGGCTCACCAAATTTCGTTCTTCTAGGTTAAACCGTTCGTTTTCAGTAACCGTTTTCATTTTAGGTTTCAATCTGTTTTCTCCTATAGGGATACATATATTTCGAACTCTAATTCAAATCCGGTTTGTGCTAGCTCTTTGAAACTTGACACAATAAAGCAGTTTCAAGTTCTATATCTATGGTTTCTTTGCTGTTGATGTAGCCCTAAGCAGAGACTGGCGAAAATCACTTTCATAGAAAGGGGTTGCCAAGCTTCCCAAACACTACGAGTTGCCTCAAATCTCAGCAAACATTTTTTCACCCAATCTTGATGATTCTTTCTGGTAATGATCAGTACACCAAAACCACTTGGCTCACCAAATTTCGTTCTTCTAGGTTAAACCGTTCGTTTGCAGTAACCGTTTTCACTTTTAGGTTTTACTCTGTTTTCTCCTAAAGGGATACATGTATTTGGAACTCTAAATGAAACATGGTTTGTGCTAGCTCTTTGAAATTTGACACAATAAAGCAGTTTCAAGTTCTATCTCCATGGTTTGTTTGCTGTTGATGTAGCCCTAAGCAGAAATTGGCGAAAATCACTTTCATGGAAAGGGGTTGCCAAGCTTCCAAAAAACTACGAGTTGCCTGAAATCTCAGCAAACATTTTTTCACCCAATCTAGATGATTCTTTCAGGTAATGATCAGTACACCAAAACCACTTGGCACACCAAATTTCGTACTCCTAGGTTAAACCGTTCTTTTGCAGTTACCGTTTTCATTTTTAGGTTTCACTCTGTTCTCTCCTATAGGGATACATGTATTTGGAAAACTAAATGAAACACGGTTTGTGCTAGCTCTTTGAAACTTGACACAATAAAGCAGTTTCATGTTCTATCTCTATGGTTTGTTTGCTGTTGATGTAGCCCTAAGTAGAGAGTGGCGAAAATCGCTTTCATGGAAAGGGGTTGCCAAGCTTCCAAAAAAATACGATTTGCCTGAAATCTCAGCAAACATTTTTTCACCCAATCTTGATGATTCTTTCAGGTAATGATCAGTACACCAAAACCAGTTGGCTCACCAAATTTCGTTCTTCTATGTTAAACCGTTCGTTTTCAGTAACCGTTTTCAATTTTAGGTTTCACTCTGTTTTCTCCTATAGGGATACATGTATTTGGAACTCTAAATGAAACACGGTTTGGGCTAGCTCTTTGAAACTTGACACAATAAAGCAGTTTCAAGTTCTCTCTCTATGGTTTGTTTGCTGTTGATGTAGCCCTAAGCAGAGACTGGCGAAAATCACTTTCATGGAATGGTGTTTCCAAGCTTCCAAAAAACTACGAGTTTCCTGAAATCTCAGCAAACATTTTTTCACCCAATCTAGATGATTCTTTCAGGTAATGATCAGTACACCAAAACCACTTGGTTCACCAAGTTTCGTTCTTTTAGGTTAAACTGTTCGTTTGCAGTAACCGTTTTCATTTTTAGGTTTCACTCTGTTTTCTCCTATAGGGATACATGTATTTGGAACACTAAATCAAACACGGTTTGTGCTAGCTCTTTGAAACTTGACACAATAAAGCAGTTTCAAGTTCTATCTCTATGGATTTTTTGTTTTTGATGTAGCCCTAAGCAGAGACTGGCGAAAATCACTTTGATGGAAAGAGTTTGCCAAGCTTCCAAAAAACTTCGAGTTGCCTGAAATCTCAGCAAACATTTTTTCACCCAATCTTGATGATTCTTTCAAGTAATGATCAGTACACCAAAACCACTTGGCTCACCAAATTGCGTTCTTCTAGGTTAAACCGTTCGTTTTCAGTAACCGTTTTCATTTTTAGGTTTCACTCTGTTTTCTCCTATAGGGATACACATATTTCGAACTCTAAATCAAATACGGTTTGTGCTAGCTCTTTGAAACTTGACACAATAAAGCAGTTTCAAGCTCTATATCTATGGTTTGTTTGCTGTTGATGTAGCCCTAAGCAGAGACTGGCGAAAATCACTTTCATAGAAAGGGGTTGCCAAGCTTCCCAAAAAATATGAGTTGCCTCAAATCTCAGCAAACATTTTTTCACCCAATCTTGATGATTCTTTCAGGTAATGATCAGTACACAAAAACCACTAGGCTCACCAAATTTCGTTCTTCTAGGTAAAACCTTTCGTTTGCAGTAACCGTTTTCATTTTTAGGTTTCACTCTGTTTTCTCCTATAGGGATACATGTATTTGGAACTGTAAATCAAACACGATTTGTGCTAGCTCTTTGAAACTTGACACAATAAAGCAGTTTCAAGTTCTATCTCTATGGTTTCTTTGCTGTTGATGTAGCCCTAAGCAGAGAGTGGCGAAAATCATTTTCATTGAAGGGGTTGCCAAGCCTCCAAAAAACTATGAGTTGCCTGAAATCTCAGCCAACATTTTTTCACCCAATCTTGATGATTCTTTCAGGTAATGATCAGTACACCAAAACCAGTTGGCTCACCAAATTTTGTTCTTCTAGGTTGAAGCGTTCGTTTGCAGTAACCGTTTTCATTTTTAGGTTTTACTCTGTTTTCTCCTATAGGGATACATGTATTTGGAACTCTAAATGAAACATGGTTTGTGATAGCTCTTTGAAACTTGACACAATAAAGCAGTTTCAAGTTCTATCTCCATGGTTTGTTTGCTGTTGATGTAGCCCTAAGCAGAGACTGGCGAAAATCACTTTCATGGAAAGGGGTTGCCAAGCTTCCAAAAAACTACGAGTTGCCTGAAATCTCAGCAAACATTTTTTCACCCAATCTTGATGATTCTTTCAGGTAATGATCAGTACACCACAACCACTTGGCTCACCAAATTTCGTTCTTCTAGGTTAAACCGTTCGTTTGCAGTAACCGTTTTCATTTTTAGTTTTCACTCTGTTTTCTCCTATAGGGATACATGTATTTTGAACTCTAAATCAAACACGGTTTGTGCTAGCTCTTTGAAACTTTACACAATAAAGCAGTTTCAAGTTCTATCTCTATGGTTTGTTTGCTGTTGATCTAGCCCTAAGTAGAGAGTGGCGAAAATCACTTTCATGGAGAGGGGTTGCCAAGCTTCTAAAAAACTACGAGTTGCCTGAAATCTCAGCCAAAATTTTTTCACCCAATCTTGATGATTCTTTCAGGAAATGATCAGTACACCAAAACCACTTGGCTCACCAAATTTCGTTCTTCTAGGTTAAACCGTTCGTTTCCAGTAACCGTTTTCATTTTTAGGTTTCACTCTGTTTTCTCCTATAGGAATACATGTATTTGGAACTCTAAATCAAACACGGTTTGTGCTAGCTCTTTGAAACTTGACACAATAAAGCAGTTTCAAGTTCTATCTCTATGATTTGTTTTCTGTTGATGTAGCCCTAAGTACAGAATGGCGAAAATCACTTTCATGGAAAGGGGTTGCCAAGCTTCCAAAAAACTATGAGTTGCCTGAAATCTCAGCCAACATTTTTTCACGCAATCTTGATGATTCTTTCAGGTAATTATCAGTACACCAATACCACCTGGCTCATCAAATTTCGTTCTTCTAGGTAAAACCATTCGTTGCAGTAACCGTTTTCATTTTTAGGTTTAACTCTGTTTTCTCCTATAGGGATACATGTATTTGGAACTCTAAATCAAACATGGTTTGTGCTAACTCATGGAAACTTGACACAATAAAGCAGTTTCAAGTTCTATCTCTATGTTATGTTTGCTGTTTTTGTACCCCTAAGCAGAGACTGGCGAAAATCTCTTTCATGGAAAGGGGTTGCCAAGCTTCCAAAAAACTACGAGTTGCCAGAAATCTCAGCCAATATTTTTTCACCCAATCTTGATCATTATTTCAGGTAATGATCAATACACCAAAGCCACTTAGCTCACCAAATTTTGTTCTTCTAGTTTAAACCGTTCGTTTGCAGTAACCGTTTTCATTTTTAGGTTTCACTCTGTTTTCTCCTATAGGGATACTTGTATTTGGAACTCTAAATCAAACACGGTTCGTGCTAGCTCTTTGAAACTTGACACAATAAAGCAGTTTCAAGTTCTATTTCTATGGTTTGTTTGCTGTTGATGTAGCCCTAAGCAGAGACTGACGAAAATCACTTTCATGGAAAGGGGTTGCCAAGCTTCCAAAAAACTACGAGTTGCCTGAAATCTCAGCAAACATTTTTTCACCCAATCTTGATGATTCTTTCAGGTAATGATCAGTACACCACAACCACTTTGCTCACCAAATTTCGTTCTTCTAGGTTAAACCGTTCCTTTGCAGTAACCGTTTTCATTTTTAGGTTTCACTCTGTTTTCTCCTATAGGGATACATGTGCTTGGAACTCTAAATCAAACAAGGTTTGTGCTAGCTCTTTGAAACTTGACACAATAAAGCAGTTTCAAGTTCTCTCTCTATGGTTTGTTTGCTGTTGATGTAGCCCTAAGCAGAGACTGGCTAAAATCACTTGCATGGAAAGAAGATGCCAAGCTTCCAAAAAACTACGAGTTGCCTGAAATCTCACCCAACATTTTTTCACCCAATCTTGATGATTCTATCAGGTAATGATCAGTACACCAAAACCACTTGGCTGACCAAATTTCGTTCTTCTAGGTTAAACCGTTCGTTTGCAGTAACCGTTTTCATTTTTAGGTTCACTCTGTTTTTTCCTATAGGGATACATGTATTTGGAACACTAAATCAAACACGGTTTGTGCTAGCTCTTTGAAACTTGACACAATAAAGCAGTTTCATGTTCTCTCTCTATGGTTTGTTTGCTGTTGATGTATCCCTAAGCAGAGACTGGCGAAAATCACTTTCATGGTAAGGGGTTGCCAAGCTTCCAAAAAAGTATGAGTTGCCTGAAATCTCAGCAAACATTTTTTCACCCAATCTTGGTGATTCTTTCAGGTAATGATCAGTACACCAAAACCACTTGGCTCACCAAATTTCGTTCTTCTAGGTTAAATCGTTCGTTTGCAGTAACCGTTTTCATTTTTAGGTTTCACTCTGTTTTCTCCTATAGGGATACATGTATTTGGAACTCTAAATCAAACACGGTTTGAGCTAGCATTTTGAAACTTGAGACAATAAAGCAGTTTCAAGTTCTATCTCTATAGTTTTTTTGCTGTTGATGTAGCCCTAAGCAGAGACTGGCGAAAATCACTTTCATGGAAAGGGGTTGCCAAGCTTCCAAAAAACTAAGAGTTGCCTGAAATCTCAGCAAACATTTTTTCACCCAATCTTGATGATTCTTTCAGGTAATTATCAGTACACCAAAACCACTTGGCTCACCAAATTTCGTTCTTCTTGGTTAAACCGATCATTTGGAGTAACCGTTTTCATTTTTAGGATTCACTCTGTTTTCTCCTATAGGGATACATGTATTTGGAACTCTAAATCAAACACTGTTTGTGCTACTCTTTAAAACTTGACACAATAAAGCATTTTCAAGTTCTATCTCTATGGTTTTTTTGCTGTTGATGTAGCCCTAAGCAGAGACTGGCGAAAATCACTTTCATGGAAGGGGGTTTCCAAGCTTCCAAAAAACTACGAGTTGCCTGAAATGTCAGCAAACATTTTTTCACCCAATCTTGATGATTCTTTCAGGTAATGATCAGTACACCAAAACCACTTGGCTCACCAAATTTCGTTCTTCTAGGTTAAACCGTTCTTTTGCAGGAACCGTTTTCATTTTTAGATTTAACTCTGTTTAATCCTATAGGGATACATGTATTTGGAACTCAAAATCAAACACAGTTTGTGCTAGCTCTTTGAAACTTGACACAATAAAGCAGTTTCAAGTTCTATCTCTATGGTTTGTCTGCTGTTGATGTAGCCCTAAGCAGAGACTGGCGAAAATCACTTTCATAGAAAGGGGTTGCCAAGCTTCCAAAAAACTATGAGTTGCCTGAAATCTCAGCCAACATTTTTTCACCCAATCTTGATGATTCTTTCAGGTAATGATCAGTACGCCAAAACCACTTGGCTCACCAAATTTCGTTCTTCTAGGTTAAACAGTTCGTTTGCAGTAACCGTTTTCCTTTTTAGGTTTCACTCTGTTTTCTCCTATAGGAATACATGTATTTGGAACTATAAATCAAACACGGTTTGTGCTAGCTCTTTGAAACTTGACACAATAAAGCAGTTTCAACTTCTATCTCTATGGTTTGTTTCCTGTTGAGGTAGCCTTAAGCAGAGAGTGGCGAAAATCACTTTCATGGAAAAAGTTTGCCAAGCTTCCAAAAAACTACGAGTTGCCTGAAATCTCAGCAAACATTTTTTCACCCAATCTTGATGATTCTTTCAGGTAATGATCAGTACACCAAAACCACTTGGTTCACCAAATTTTGTTCTTCTACGTTAAACCGTCCGTTTGCAGTAACTGTTTTCATTTTTATGTTTCACTCTGTTTTCTCCTCTAGGGATACATGTATTTGGAACTCTAAATCAAACACGGTTTGTGATAGCTGTTTGAAACTTGACACAATAAAGCAGTTTCAAGTTCTATCTCTATGGTTTGTTTGCTGTTGATGTAGCCCTAAGCAGAGACTGGCGAAAATCACTTTCAGGAAAGGGGTTGCCAAGCTTCCAAAAAAATACGAGTTGCCTGAAATCTCAGCAAACATTTTTTCACAAAATCTTGATGATTCTTTCAGGTAATGATCTGTACACCAAAACCAGTTGGCTTTTCAAATTTCGTTCTTCTAGGTTGAACCGTTCGTTTGCAGTAACCGTTTTCATTTTTAGGTTTCACTCTGTTTTCTTCTATAGGGATACATGTATTTGGAACACTAAATCAAACACGGTTTGTGCTAGCTCTTTGAAACTTGACACATTAAAGCAGTTTCAAGTTCTGTCTCTATGGTTTGTTTGCTGTTGATGTAGCCCTAAGCAGAGACTGGCGAAAATCACTTTCATGGAAAGGGGTTGCCAAGCTTCCAAAAAACTATGAGTTGCCTGAAATCTCAGCCAACATTTTTTCACCCAATCTTGATGATTCTTTCTGGTAATGATCAGGACACCCAAACCACTTGGCTCACCAAATTTCGTTCTTCTAGGTAAAACCGTTCGTTTGCAGTAAACGTTTTCATTTTTAGGTTTCACTCTGTTTTTTCCTATAGGGATACATGTATTTAGAACTCTAAATCAAACACGGTTTGTGGTAGCTCTTAGAAACTTGACACAATAAAGCAATTTCAAGTTCTATCTTTATGATTTGTTTGCTGTTGATGTAGCCCTAAGCAGAGACTGGCGAAAATCACTTCCTTGGAAAGGGGTTGCCAAGCTTCTAAAAAACTACGAGTTTCCTTAAATCTCAGCCAGCATTTTTTCACCCAATCTTAATGATTCCTTCAGGTAATGATCAGTACACCAAAACCACTTGACTCACCACATTACGTTTTTCTAGGTTAAACAGTTCGTTTGCAGTAACCGTTTTTATTTTTAGGTTTCACTCTGTTTTCTCCTATAGGGATACATATATTTGGAACTCTAAATCAAACACGGTTTGTGATAGCTCTTTGAAACTTGACACAATAAAGCAGTTTCATGTTCTATCTCTATGGTTTGTTTGCTGTTGATGTAGCCCTAAGCAGAGACTGGCGAAAATCACTTGCATTGAAAGGGGTTTCCAAGCTTCCAAAAAACTATGAGTTGCCTGAAATCTCAACAAATATTTTTTCACCCAATCTTGATGATTCTTTCAGGTAATGATCTGTACACCAAAACCACTTGGCTCTCCAAATTTCGTTCTTCTAGGTTAAACCGTTCGTTTGCAGTAACCGTTTTCATTTTTAGGTTTCACTCTGTTTTCTCCTATAGGGATACATGTATTTGGAACTCTAAATCAAACACGGTTTGTGCTAGCTCTTTGAAACTTGACACAATAAAGCAGTTTCAAGTTCTATCTCCATGGTTTGTTTGCTGTTGATGTAGCCCTAAGCAGAGACTGGTGAAAATCACTTTCATGGAAAGGGGTTGACAAGCTTCCAAAAAAAAACGAGTTGCCTGAAATCTCAGCAAACATTCTTTCACCCAATCTTGATGATTCTTTCAGGTAATGATCAGTACACCAAAACGACTTGGCTCACCAAATTTCGTTCTTCTAGGTTAAACCGTTCGTTTGCAGTAACCGTTTTCATTTTAAGGTTTCACTCTGTTTTCTCCTATAGAGATACATGTATTTAGAACTCTAAATCAAACACGGTTTGTGCTAGCTCTTTGAAACTTGACACAATAAAGCAGTTTCAAGTTCTATCTCTATGGTTTGTTTGCTGTTGATGTAGCCCTAAGCAGAGACTGCGAAAATCACTTTAATTTAACGTGTTTGCCATGGTTCCAAAAAACTACGAGTTGCCTGAAATCTCAGCAAACCTTTTTTCACCCAATCTTGATGATTCTTTCAGGTAATGATCAGTACACCAAAACCACTAGGCTCACCAAATTTCGTTCTTCTAGGTAAAACCGTTTGTTTGCAGTAACCGTTTTCATTTTTAGGTTTCACTCTGTTTTCTCCTATAGGGATACATGTATTTGGAACTCTAAATGAAACACGGTTTGTGCTAGCTCTTTAAAACTTGACACAAGAAAGCAGTTTCAAGTTCTATCTCTATTGTTTGTTTTCTGTTGATGTAGCCCTAAGCAGAGACTGGCGAATATCACTTCCATGGAAAGGGGTTGCCAAGCTTCCTACAAAATACGTGTTGCCTGAAATCTCAGCCAACATTTTTCACCCAATCTTGATGATTCTTTCAGGTAATGATCAGTACACCAAAACTACTTGGCTCACCAAATTTCGTTCTTCAAGGTTAAGCCGTTCGTTTGCAGTAACCGTTTTCATGTTTAGGTTTCACTGTGTTTTCTCCTATAGGGATACATGTATTTGGAACTCTAAATCAAACACGGTTTTTGCTACATCTTTGAAACTTGACACAGTAAAGCAGTTTCAATTCTATCTCTATGGTTTGTTTGCTGTTGATGTAGCCCTAAGCAGAGACTGGCGAAAATCCCTTTCATGGAAAGGGGTTGCCAAGCTTCCAAAAAACTGAGTTGCCTGAAATCTCAGCAAACATTTTTTCACCCAATCTTGATGATTCTTTCAGGTAATGATCAGTACACCAAAACCACTTGGCTCACCAAATTTCGTTCTTCTAGGTTAAACCGGTCGTTTGCAGTAACGGTTTTCATTTTTAGGTTTCACTCTTTTTTTCCATAGGGATACATGTATTTGGAACTCTAAATCAAACACGGTTTGTGCTAGGTCTTTGAAACTTGACACAATAAAGCAGTTTCAAGTTCTATCTCTATGGCTTGTTTGCTGTTGATGTAGTCTTAAGCAGAGGCTGGCGAAAATCACTTTCATGGAAAGGGGTTGCCAAGCTTCCAAAAAACTACGAGTTGCCTGAAATCTCAGCAAATATTTTTTCACCCAATCTTGATGATTCTTTCAGATAATGATCAGTACACCAAAACCACTTGGCTCACCAAATTTCGTTATTCTAGGTTAAACCGTTCGTTTGCAGTAACCGTTTTCATTTTTAGCTTTCACTCTGTTTTCTCCTATAGGGATACATGTATTTGGAACTCTAAATAAAACACGGGTTGTGCTAGCTCTTTAAATCTTGACACAAGAAAGCATTTTCAAGTTCTATCTCTATGGTTTGTTTGCTGTTGATGTAGTCCTAAGCAGAGACTGGTGAATATCACTTTCATGGAAAGGGGTTGCCAAGCTTCCAAAAAACTACGAGTTGCCTAAAATCTCAGCAAACATTTTTTCACCCCATATTGATGATTCTTTCAGGTAATGATCAGTACACTAAAACCACTTGGCTCACCAAATTTCATCCTTCTACGTTAAACAGTTCGTTTGCAGTAACCGTTTTCATTTTTATGTTTCACTGGGTTTTCTTCTATAGGGATACATGTATTTGGAACTCTAAATCAAACACGGTTTGTGCTAGCTCTTTGAAACTTGACACAATAAAGTAGTTTCAAGTTCTTTCTCTATGGTTTGTTTGCTGTTGATGTAGCCCTAAGCAGAGACTGGCGAAAATCACTTTAATTTAAAGTGCTTGCCATGGTTCCAAAAAACTACGAGTTACCTGAAAAATCAGCAAACCTTTTTTCACCCAATCTTGATGATTCTTTCAGGTAATGATCAGTACACCAAAACCACTTGGCTCACCAAATTTCATTCTTCTAAGTTAAACCATTCGTTTGCAGTAACAGTTTTCATTTTTAGGTTTCACTCTGTTTTCTCCTCTAGGGATACATTTATTTGGAACTCTAAATCAAACACGGTTTGTGGTACCTCTTTGAAACTTGACACAATAAAGCAGTTTCAAGTTCTATCTCCATGGTTTGTTTGCTGTTGATGTAGCCCTAAGCAGAGACTGGCGAAAATCACTTTCATGGAAAGGGGTTGCCAAGCTTCCAAAAAACTACGAGTTGCCTGAAATCTCAGCAAACATTTTTTCACCCAATCTTGATGATTCTTTCAGGTAATGATCAGTACACCAAAACCACTTGGCTCACCAAACTTCGTTCTTCTAGGTTAAACCGTTCGTTTGCAGTAACCGTTTTCATTTTTAGGTTTCACTCTGTTTTCTCCTATAGGGATACATGTATTTGGAACTCTAAATCAAACATGGTTTGTGCTAGCTCTTTGAAACTTGACACAATAAAGCAGTTTCAAGTTCTATATCTATGGTTTGTTTGCTGTTGATGTAGCCCTAAGCAAACAATGGCGAAAATCACTTTCATGGAAAGGGGTTGCCAAGCTTCCAAAAAACTACGAGTTGCCTGAAATCTCAGTAAACATTTTTTCACCCAATCTTGATGATTCTTTCAGGTAATGATCAGTACACCAAAACCACTTGGCTCACCAAATTTTGTTCTTCCAGGTTAAACCATTCGTTTGCCATAACCGTTTTCATTTTTAGGTTTCACTTTTTTTTCTCCTATAGGGATACATGTTTTTGGAACTCTAAATCAAACACGGTTTGTGATAGCTCTTTGAAACTTGACACAATAAAGCAGTTTCAAGTTCTATCTCTATGCTTTGTTTGCTGTTGATGTAGCCCTAAGCAGAGACTGGCGAAAATCACTTTCATGCAAAGGGGTTGCCAAGCTTCCAAAAAACTATGAGTTGCCTGAAATCTCAGCAAACATTTTTTCACCCAATGTTGATGATTCTTTCAGATTATGATCAGTACACGAAAACCACTTGGCTCACCCAATTTCGTTCTTCTAGGTTAAACCGTTCGTTTGCAGTAACCGTTTTCATTTTTTAGGTTTCACTCTGTTTTCTCCTATAGGGATACATGTATTTGGAACTCTAAATCAGAGACGGTTTGTGCTAGCTCTTCGAAACGTGACACAATTAAGCAGTTTCAAGTTCTATCTCTATGGTTTGTTTGCTGTTGATGTAGCCCTAAGCAGAGACTGGCGAAAATCACTTTCATGAATAGGGGTTGCCAAGCTACCAAAAAACTACGAGTTGCCTGAAATCTCAGCAAACATTTTTTCACCCAATCTTTATGATTCTTTCAGGTAATGATCAGTACACCAAAGCCAATTGGCTCACGAAGTTTTGTTATTCTAGTTTAAACCGTTCGTTTGCAGTAACCGTTTTCATTTTTAGGTTTCACTCTGTTTTCTCCTATAGGGATACATGTATTTGGAACTCTAAATAAACACGGTTTTGTGCTAGCTCTTTGAAACTTGACACAATAAAGCAGTTTCAAGTTCTATCTCTATGGTTTGTTTGCTGTTGATGTAGCCCTAAGCAGAGAGTGGCGAAAATCACTTTCATGGAAAGGGGTTGCCAAGCTTCCAAAAAACTACGAATAGCCTGAAATCTCAGCAAACATTTCTTTACCCAATCTTGATGATTCTTTCAGGTAATGATCAGTACACAAAAACCACTTGGCTCACCAAATTTCGTTCTTCTATGTTAAACCGTTCGTTTGCACTAACCGTTTTCATTTATAGGTTTCACTCTGTTTTCTCCTATAGGGATACATGTATTGGGAACTCTAAATCAAACACGGATTGTGCTAGCTCTTTGAAACTTGACACAATAAAGCAGTTTCAAGTTCTATCTCTATGGTTTGTTTGCTGTTGATGTAGCCCTAAGCAGAGACTGGCGGAAATAACTTACATGATAAAGGGTTGCCAAGCTTTTAAAAAATCTACGAGTTGCCTGAAATCTCAGCAAACAACTTTTCACCCAATCTTAATGATTCTTTCAGATAATGATCAGTACACCAAAACCACTTGGCTCACCATATTTCGTTCTTCTATGTTAAACCGTTCGTTTGCAGTAACCGTTTTCATTTTTAGGTTTCACTCTGTTTTCTCCTATAGAAATACATGTATTTTGAACTCTAAATCAAACACGGTTTGTGCTAGCTCTTTGAAACTTGACACAATAAAGCAGTTTCAAGGTCTATCTCTATGGTTTGTTTGCTGTTGATATAGCCCTAAGCAGAGAGTGGCGAAAATCACTTTCATGGAAAGGGGTTGCTAAGCTTCCAAAAAACTACGAGTTGCCTGAAATCTCAGCAAACATTTTTTCACCCAATCTTGATGATTCTTTCAGGTAATGATAAGTACACCAAAACCACTTGGCTCACCAAATTTCGTTCTTCTATGTTAAACCGTTCGTTTACAGTAACCGTTTTCATTTTTAGGTTTCACTCTGTTTTCTCCTATAGGGATACATGTCTTTGGACCTCTAAATGAAACACGGTTTCTGCTAGCTCTTTGAAACATGACACAATAAAGCAGTTTTAAGTTCTATCTCTATGGTTTGTTTGCTCTTGATGTAGCCCTAAGCAGAGACTGGTGAAAATCACATTCATAAAAAGGGGTTGCCAAGCTTCCAAAAAACTACGAGTTGCCTGAAATCTCAGGAAATATTTTTTCACCCAATCTTGATGATTCTTTCAGGTAATGATCAGTATACCAAAACCACTTGGCTCACCAAATTTCGTTCTTCTAGTTTAAACCGTTCGTTTGCAGTAACCGTTTTCATTTTTAGGTTTCACTCTGTTTTCTCCTATAGGGATACATGTATTTGGAACTATAAATCAAACAAGGTTTGTGCTAGCTCTTTGAAACTTGACACAATAAAGCAGTTTCAAGTTCTATCTCTATGGTTTGTCTGCTGTTGATGTAGCCCTTAGCAGTGACTCCCGAAAATCACTTTTATGGAAAGGGGTTGCCAAGCTTCCAAAACACTACGAGTTGCCTGAAATCTCAGCAAACAACTTTTCACCCAATCTTGATGATTCTTTAAGATAATGATCAGTACACCAAAACCACTTGGCTCACCAAATTTCGTTCTTCTATGTTAAACCGTTCGTTTGCACTAACCGTTTTCATTTTTAGGTTTCACTCTGTTTTCTCCTTTAGGGATACATGTATTTGGAACTCTAAATAAAACACGGTTTGTGCTAGCTCTTCGAAACTTGACACAATAAAGCAGTTTCAAGTTCTGTCTCTACGGTTTGTTTGCTGTTGATGTAGCCCTAAGGAGAGACTGGAGAAAATCACTTTCATGGAAAGGGGTTGCAAAGCTTCCAAAAAACTACGAGTTGCCTGAAATCTCAGCAAACATTTTTTCACCCAATCTTGATGATTCTTTCAGGTAATGATCAGTACACCAAAACCACTTGGCTCACCAAATTTCGTTCTTCTAGGTTAAACCGTTCGTTTGCAGTAATCGTTTTCATTTTTAGGTTTCCCTCTGTTTTCTCCTTTAGGGATACATGTATTTGGAACTCTAAAACAAACACGGTTTGTGCTAGCTCTTTGAAACTAGACACAATAAAGCAGTTTCAAGGTCTATCTCTATGGTTTGTTTGCTGTTGATGTAGCCCTAAGCAGAGACTGGCGAAAATCACTTTCATGGAAAGGGGTTGCCAAGCTTCCAAAAAACTACGAATAGCCTGAAATCTCAGCAAACATTTCTTTACCCAATCTTGATGATTCTTTCAGGTAATGATCAGTACAACAAAACCACTTGGCTCACCAAATTTCGTTCTTCAAGGTTAAACCGTTCGTTGGCAGTAACCGTTTTCATTTTTAGGTTTCACTCTGTTTTCTCCTATAGGGATACATATATTTGGAACTCTAAATGAAACACGGTTTGTGCTAGCTCTTTGAAACTTTACAAAATAAATCAGTTTCAAGTTCTATCTCTATGGTTTGTTTGCTGTTGATGTAGCCCTAAGAACAGACTGGCGAAAATCACTTTCATTTGAAAAGGTTGCCAAGATTCCAAAAAACTTCGAGTTGCCTGAAATCTCAGTAAATATTTTTTCACCCAATCTTGATGATTCTTTCAGGTAATGATCAGTACACCAAAACCACTTGGCTCACCAAATTTCGTTCTTCTAGGTTAAACCGTTCGTTTGCAGTAACCGTTTTCATTTTTAGGTTTCACTCTGTTTTCTCCTATAGGGATACATGTATTGGGAACTCTAAATCAAACACGGATTGTGCTAGCTGTTTGAAACTTGACACAATAAAGCAGTTTCAAGTTCTATCTCTATGGTTTGTTTGCTGTTGATGTAGCCCTAAGCAGAGACTGGCGGAAATAACTTACATGATAAAGGGTTGCCAAGCTTTTAAAAAATCTACGAGTTGCCTGAAATCTCAGCAAACAACTTTTCACCCAATCTTAATGATTCTTTCAGATAATGATCAGTACACCAAAACCACTTGGCTCACCATATTTCGTTCTTCTATGTTAAACCGTTCGTTTGCAGTAACCGTTTTCATTTTTAGGTTTCACTCTGTTTTCTCCTATACGGATACATGTATTTGGAACTCTAAATCAAACACGGTTTGTGCTAGCTCTTTGAAACTTGACACAATAAAGCAGTTTCAAGGTCTATCTCTATGGTTTGTTTGCTGTTGATATAGCCCTAAGCAGAGAGTGTCGAAAATCACTTTCATGGAAAGGGGTTGTCAAGCTTCCAAAAAACTACGAGTTGCCTGAAATCTCAGCAAATATTTTTTCACCCAATCTTGATGATTCTTTCAGGTAATGATAAGTACACCAAAACCACTTGGCTCACCAAATTTCGTTCTTCTATGTTAAACCGTTCGTTTACAGTAACCGTTTTCATTTTTAGGTTTCACTCTGTTTTCTCCTATAGGGATACATGTCTTTGGACCTCTAAATGAAACACGGTCTCTGCTAGCTCTTTGAAACATGACACAATAAAGCAGTTTTAAGTTCTATCTCTATGGTTTGTTTGCTCTTGATGTAGCCCTAAGCAGAGACTGGTGAAAATCACATTCATAAAAAGGGGTTGCCAAGCTTCCAAAAAACTACGAGTTGCCTGAAATCTCAGGAAACATTTTTTCACCCAATCTTGATGATTCTTTCAGGTAATGATCAGTATACCAAAACCACTTGGCTCACCAAATTTCGTTCTTCTAGTTTAAACCGTTCGTTGGCAGTAACCGTTTTCATTTTTAGGTTTCACTCTGTTTTCTCCTATAGGGATACATGTATTTGGAACTATAAATCAAACAAGGTTTGTGCTAGCTCTTTGAAACTTGACACAATAAAGCAGTTTCAAGTTCTATCTCTATGGTTTGTCTGCTGTTGATGTAGCCCTTAGCAGTGACTCTCGAAAATCACTTTTATGGAAAGGGGTTGCCAAGCTTCCAAAACACTACGAGTTGCCTGAAATCTCAGCAAACAACTTTTCACCCAATCTTGATGATTCTTTCAGATAATGATCAATACACCAAAACCACTTGGCTCACCAAATTTCCTTCTTCTATGTTAAACCGTTCGTTTGCACTAACCGTTTTCATTTTTAGGTTTCACTCTGTTTTCTCCTTTAGGGATACATGTATTTGGAACTCTAAATAAAACACGGTTTGTGCTAGCTCTTCGAAACTTGACACAATAAAGCAGTTTCAAGTTCTATCTCTACGGTTTGTTTGCTGTTGATGTAGCCCTAAGGAGAGACTGGAGAAAATCACTTTCATGGAAAGGGGTTGCAAAGCTTCCAAAAAACTACGAGTTGCCTGAAATCTCAGCAAACATTTTTTCACCCAATCTTGATGATTCTTTCAGGTAATGATCAGTACACCAAAACCACTTGGCTCACCAAATTTCGTTCTTCTAGGTTAAACCGTTCGTTTGCAGTAATCGTTTTCATTTTTAGGTTTCCCTCTGTTTTCTCCTTTAGGGATACATGTATTTGGAACTCTAAAACAAACACGGTTTGTGCTAGCTCTTTGAAACTAGACACAATAAAGCAGTTTCAAGGTCTATCTCTATGGTTTGTTTGCTGTTGATGTAGCCCTAAGCAGAGACTGTCGAAAATCACTTTCATGGAAAGGGGTTGCCAAGCTTCCAAAAAACTACGAATAGCCTGAAATCTCAGCAAACATTTCTTTACCCAATCTTGATGATTCTTTCAGGTAATGATCAGTACAACAAAACCACTTGGCTCACCAAATTTCGTTCTTCAAGGTTAAACCGTTCGTTGGCAGTAACCGTTTTCATTTTTATGTTTCACTCTGTTTTCTCCTATAGGGATACATATATTTGGAACTCTAAATGAAACACGGTTTGTGCTAGCTCTTTGAAACTTTACAAAATAAATCAGATTCAAGTTCTATCTCTATGGTTTGTTTGCTGTTGATGTAGCCCTAAGAACAGACTGGCGAAAATCACTTTCATTTGAAAAGGTTGCCAAGATTCCAAAAAACTTCGAGTTGCCTGAAATCTCAGTAAATATTTTTTCACCCAATCTTGATGATTCTTTCAGGTAATGATGAGTACAACAAAAGCACTTGGCTCACCAAATTTCGTTCTTCTAGGTTAAACAGTTCGTTTGCAGAAACCGTTTTCATTTTTAGGTTTCACTCTGTTTTCTCCTATAGGGATTCATGTATTTGGAACTCTAAATGAATCACGGTTTGTGCTAGCTCTTTGAAAGTTGACACAATAAAGCAGTTTCAAGTTCTACCTCTATGGTTTGTTTGCTGTTGATGTAGCCCTAAGCAGAGAATGGCGAAAATCACTTTAATGGAAAGGTGTTGCCAAGCTTCCAAAAAACTACGAGTTGCCTGATATCTAAGCAAACATTTTTTCACCTAATCTTGATGATTCTTTCAGGTAATGATCAGTACACGAAAACCACTTGGCTCACCAAATTTCGTTCTTCTAGGTTTAACCGTTCATTTGCAGTAACAGTTTTCATTTTTAGGTTTCACTCTGTTTTCTCCTATAGGGATACATGTATTTGGAACTCTAAATCAAACACGGTTTGTGCTAGCTCTTTGAAACTTGACACAATAAAGCAGTTTCAAGTTCTATCTCTATGGTTTGTTTGCTGTTGATGTAGCCCTATGCAGAGAGTGGCGAAAATCACTTTCATGGAAAGGGGTTGCCAATCTTCCTCAAAACCACGAGTTGCCTGAAATCTCAGCAAACATTTTTTCACCCAATCTTGATGATTCTTTCAGGTAATGATCAGTACACCCAAACCACTTGGCTCACCAAATTTCGTTCTTCTAGGTTAAACCGTTCGTTTGCAGTAACCGTTTTCATTTTTAGGTTTCACTCTGTTTTCTCCTATAGGGATACATGTATTGGGAACTCTAAATCAAACACGGATTGTGCTAGCTCTTTGAAACTTGACACAATAAAGCAGTTTCAAGTTCTATCTCTATGGTTTGTTTGCTGTTGATGTAGCCCTAAGAAGAGACTTACAAAAATCACTTTTATTGAAATGGGTTGCCAAGCTTCTAAAAAACTAGGAGTTTCCTCAAATCTCAGCAAACATTTTTTCACCCAATATTCATGATTCTTTCAGGTAATGATCAGTAAACCAAAACCACTTGACTCACCAAATTTCGTTCTTCTAGGTTCAACCGTTCATTTGCAGTAACCGTTTTCATTTTTAGGTTTCACTCTGTTTTCTCCTATAGGAATACATGTATTTGGAACTCTAAATGAAATTCGGTTTGTGCTAGCTCTTTGAAACTTGACACAATAAAGCAATTTCAAGTTCTATCTCTATGGTTGGTTTGCTGTTGATGTAGCCCTAAGCACAGACTGGCAAAAATCACTTTCATGGAAAGGGGTTGCCAAGCTTCCAAAATCTACGAGTTGCCTGAAATCTCAGCAAACATTTTTTCACCCAATCTTGATGATTCTTTCTTGTAATGATCAGTATACCAAAACCACTTGCCTCACCACATTTCGTTCTTCTAGGTTAAACCGTTCGTTTGCAGTAACCGTTTTCATTTTTAGGTTTCACTCTGTATTCTCTTATAGGGATACATGTATTTGGAACTCTAAATCAAACACGGTTTGTGCTATCTCTTTGAAACTTGACAGAATAAAGCAGTTTCAAGTTCTATCACTATGGTTTGTTTGCTGTTGATGTAGCCCTAAGCAGAGTCTGGCGAAAATCACTTTCATAGAAAGCAGTTGCCAAACTTCCAAAAAATTACGAGTTGCCTGAAATCTCAGCAAACATTTTTTAACCCAATCTTGATGATTCTTTCAGGTAATGATCAGTACACCAAAACCAGTTGGCTCACCAAATTTCATTCTCCTAGGTTAAACTGTTCGTTTGTTGTAACCGTTTTCATTTTTAGGTTTCACTCTGTTTTCTCCTATAGGGATACATTTATTTGGAACTCTAAATGAAACACGGTTTGTGCTAGCTCTTTGAAACTTGACACAATAAAGCAGTTTCAAGTTCTATCTCTAATGTTTGTTTGCTGTTGATGTAGCCCTAAGAAGAGACTGGCGAAAATCACTTTTTCGGAAAGGGGTTTCCAAGCTTCCAAAATCTACGAGTTGCCTGAAATCTCAGCAAACATTTTTTCACCCAATCTTGATGATTCTTTCAGGTAATAATCAGTACACCGAAACCACTTGGCTCACCAAATTTCGTTCTTCTAGGTTAAACTGTTCGTTTGCAGTAACCGTTTTCATTTTTAGGTTTCACTCTGTTTTCTCCTCAAGGGATACATGTATTTGGAACTCTAAATCAAACACGGTTTGTGCTAGCTCTTTGAAACTTGACACCATAAAGCAATTTCAAGTTCTATCAGTACGGTTTGTTTGCTGTTGATGTAGCCCTAAGCAGAGACTGGCGAAAATCACTTTCATGGAAAGGGGTTGATAAGCTTCCAAAATACTACAGAGTTGCCTGAAATCTCAGCAAACATTTTTTCACCCAATCTTGATGATTCTTTCAGGTAATGATCAGTACACCAAAACCACGTGGCTCACCAAATTTCGATCTTCGAGGTTAAACCGTTCGTTTGCAGTAACCGTTTTCATTTTTAGGTTTCACTCGGTTTTCTCCTATAGGGATACATGTATTTGGAACTCTAAATGAAACACGATTTGTGCTAGCTCTTTGAAACTTGACACATTAAAGCAGTTTCAAGTTCTATCTCTAATGTTAGTTTGCTGTTGATGTAGCCCTAAGTAGAGACTGGCGAAAATCACTTTTTTGGAAAGGGGTTTCCAAGCTTCCAAAATCTACGAGTTGCCTGAAATCTCAGGAAACAAATTTTCACCCAATCTTGATGATTCTTTCAGGAAATGATCAGTGCAACAAAACCACTTGGCTCGCCAAATGTCGTTCTTCTAGGTTAAACCGTTCATTTTCAATAACTGTTTTCATTTTTAGGTTTCTCTCTGTTTTCTCCTATAGGGATACATGTATTTGGAACTCTAAATGAAACACGGTTTGTGCTAGCTCTTTGAAACTTGACACAATAAAGCAGTTTCAAGTTCTATCTCTATGGTTTGTTTGCTGTTGATGTAGCCCTAAGCAGAGACTGGCAAAAATCACTTTCATGGAAAGGGGTTGCCAAGCTTCCAAAAAACTATGAGTTTCCTGAAATTTCAGCAAACATTCTTTCACCCAATCTTGATGATTCTTTCAGGTAATGATCAGTGCACCAAAACCACTTGGCTCACCAAATTTCGTTCTTCTAGGTTAAACCGTTCGTTTGCAGTAACCGTTTTCATTTTTAGGTTTCACTCTGTTTTCTCCTATAGGGATACATGTATTTGGAACTCTAAATCAAACACGGTATGTGCTAGCTCTTTGAAACTAGACACAATAAAGTAGTTTCAAGTTCTCTCTCTATGGTTTGTTTGCTGTTGATGTAGCCCTAAGCAGAGACTGGCGAAAATCACTTTAATGGAAAGGGGTTGCCAAGCTTCCAAAACACTAGGAGTTGCCTGAAATCTCAGCAAACATTTTTTCACCCAATCTTGACGATTCTTTCAGGTAATGATCAGTACACCACAACCACTTGGCTCACCAAATATCGTTCTTCTAGGTTAAACCGTTCATTAGCAGTAACCATTTTCATTTTTAGGTTTCACTCTGTTTTCTCCTATAGGGATACATGTATTTGGAACTCTAAATCAAACACGGTTTCTGCTAGCTCGTTGAAACTTGACACAATAAAGCAGTTTCATGTTCTATCTCTATGCTTTGTTTGCAGTTTATGTATCCCTAAGCAGAGAGTGACGAAAATCACTTTCATTTAAAGGGGTTGCCAAGCTTCTAAACAACTACGAGTTGCCTAAAATCTCAGCAAACATTTTTTCACCCAATCTTAATGATTCTTTCAGGTAATGATCAGTACACCAAAACCACTTGGCTTACCAAATTTCGTTCTTATAGGTTAAACCGTTCGTTTGCAGCAACCGTTTTCATTTTTAGGTTTCAATCTGTTTTCTTTTATAGGGATACATGTATTTGGAACTCTAAATCAAACACGGTTTGTGCTAGCTCTTTGAAACTTTACACAATAAAGCAGTTTCAAGTTCTCTCTCTATGGTTTGTTTGCTGTTGATGTAACCCTAAGAAGAGACTGGCGAAAATCACTTTCATTTAAAGAGGTTGCCAAGCTTCTAAAAAACTTCGAGTAGCCTGAAGTCTCAGCAAACATTTTTTCACCCAATCTTGATGATTCTTTCAGGTAATGATCAGTACTCCAAAACCACTTGGCTAACCAAATTTCTTCTTCTAGCTTCAACCGTTCATTTGCAGTAAACGTTTTCATTTTTATGTTTCACTCTGCTTTCTCCTATAGGGATACATGTATTTGGAACTCTAAATCAAACACGGTTTGTGCTAGCTCTTTGAAACTTGACACAATAAAGCAGTTTTTCAATTCTATCTCTATGGATTGTTTGCTGTTGATGTAGCCCTAAGCAGAGAGTGGCGAAAATCACTTTCATGGAAAGGGGTTGCCAAGCTTCCAAAAAACTTCGAGTTGCCTGTAATCTCAGCAAACATTTTTTAACCTAATCTTGATGATTCTTTCAGGTAATGATAAGTACACCAAAACCTCTTGGCTCGCCAAATGTCGTTCTTCTAGGTTAAACCATTCGTTTGCAGTAACTGTTTTCATTTTTAGGTTTTCCTGTCTTTTCTCCTATAGGGATACATGTATTTAGAACTCTAAATGAAACACGGTTTGTGCTAGCTCTTTGAAACTTGACACAATAAAGCAGTTTCAAGTTGTATCTCTATGGTTTTTTTGCTGTTGATGTAGCCCTAAGCAGAGACTGGCGAAAATCACTTTCATGGAAAAGGGTTGCCAAGCGTCCAAGAAACTACGAATTGCCTGAAATTTCAGCCAACTTTTTTTCACCCAATCTTGATGATTCTTTCAGGTAATAAGTGCACCAAAACCACTTGGCTCACCAAATTTCGTTCTTCTAGTTTAAACCGTTTGTTTGCAGTAACCGTTTTCATTTTTAGGTTTCACTCTGTTTTCTCCTATAGAAATACATGTATTTGGAACTCTAAATCAAACACGGTTTCTGCTAGCTCGTTGAAACCTGACACAATAAAGCAGTTTCAAGTTCTATCTCTATGCTTTGTTTGCAGTTGATGTAGTCCTAAGCAGAGACTGACGAAAATCACTTTCATTTAAAGGGGTTGCCAAGCTTCCAAAAAACTACGAGTTGCCTGAAATCTCAGCAAACATTTTTTCACCCAATCTTGATGATTCTTTCAGGAAATGATCAGTACACCAAAACCACTTGGCTCACCAAATTTCGTTCTTCTAGGTTAAACCGTTCGTTTGCAGCAACCGTTTTCATTTTTAGGTTTCAATCTGTTTTCTTTTATAGGGATACATGTATTTGGAACTCTAAATCAGAGACGGTTTGTGCTAGCTCTTCGAAACGTGACACAATTAAGCAGTTTCAAGTTCTATCTTTATGGTTTGTTTGCTGTTGATGTAGCCCTAAGCAGAGACTGGCAAAAATCACTTTCATGGACAGGGGTTGCCAAGCTTCCAAAAAACTACGAGTTGCCTGAAATCTCAGCCAACATTTTTTCACCGAATCCTGATGATTCTTTCACGTAATGATCAGTACACCAAAACCACTTGGCTCACCAAGTTTGGTTCTTTTAGGTTAAACCGTTCGTTTGCAGTAACCGTTTTCATTTTTAGGTTTCACTGTTTTCTCCTATAGGGATATATGTATTTGGAACTCTAAATCAAACACGGTTTGTGCTAGCTCTTTGAAACTTGACTCAATAAAGCAGTTTCATGTTCTGTCTCTATGGTTTGTTTGCTGTTGATGTAGCCCTAAGCAAAGACTGGCGAAAATCACTTTCATGGACAGGGGTTGCCAAGCTTCCAAAAACTACGAGTATCCTGAAATCTCCTCCAACATTTTTTTACCCAATCTTGATGATTCTTTTAGGTAATGATCAGTACACCAAAACCACTTGGTTCACCAAATTTCGTTCTTCTAGTTTAAACCGTTCGTTGGCAGTAACCGTTTTTATTTTTAGGTTTCACTCTGTTTTCTCCTATAGGGATACATGTATTTGGAACTCTAAATGAAACACGGTTTGTGCTAGCTCTTTGAAACTTGACACAATAAAGCCGTTTCAAGTTTTATGTCTATGGTTTGTTTGCTGTTGATGTAGCCCTAAGCAGAGACTGGCGAAAATCACTTTCACGAAAGGGGTTGCTAAGCTTTCAAAAAACTACGAGATGCCTTAAATGACAGCAAACATTTTTTCACCCAATCTTGATGATTCTTTCAGGTAATGATCAGTACACCAAAACCACTTGGCTCACCAAATTTCGTTCTTCTAGGTTAAACCGTTCGTTTGCAGTAACCGTTTTCATTTTTAGGTTTCACTCTTTTTTGTCCTATACGGGTACATGTAGTTGGAACTCTAAATAAAACATGGTATTTGCTAGCTCTTTGAAACTTGACACAATAAAGCAGTTTTTCAAGTTCTATCTCTATGGTTTGTTTGCTGTTGATGTAGCCCTAAGCAGAGACTGGCGAAAATCACTTTCATGGAAAGGGGTTGCCAAGCTTCCAAAAAACTACGAGTTGCCTGTAATCTCAGCAACCATTTTTTCACTCAATCTTGAGGATTCTTTCAGGTAATGATCAGTACACCAAAACCACTTGGCTCGGCAAATGTCGTTCTTCTAGGTTAAACCGTTTGTTTGCAGTAACTGTTTTCATTTTTAGGTTTCACTCTGTTTTCTCCTATAGGGATACATGTATTTGGAACTCTAAATCAAACACGGTTTGTGCTAGCTCTTTGAAACTGGACAGAAAAAAGCAGTTTCAAGTTCTATCTCTATGGTTTGTTGCTGTTGATGTAGCCCTAAGCAGAGACTGGCGAAAATCACTTTCATGGAAAGGGGTTGCTAAGCTTCCAAAAAACTATGAATTGCCTGAAATTTCAGCAAACATTTATTCACCCAATCTTGATGATTCTTTCAGGTAATGATCCGTACACCAAAACCACTTGGCTCACCAAATTTCGTTCTTCTAGGTTAAACCGTTCGTTTGCAGCAACCGTTTTCATTTTTAGTTTCAATCTGTTTTCTTTTATAGGGATACATGTATTTGGAACTCTAAATCAAACACGGTTTGTGCTAGCTCTTTGAAACTTTACACAATAAAGCAGTTTCAAGTTCTCTCTTTATGGTTTGTTTGCTGTTGATGTAGCCCTAAGAAGAGACTGGCGAAAATCACTTTCATTTAAAGGGGTTGCCAAGCTTCTAAAAAACTTCGAGTTGCCTGAAGTCTCAGCAAACATTTTTTCACCCAATCTTGATGATTCTTTCAGGTAATGATCAGTACTCCAAAACCACTTGGCTAACCAAATTTCGTTCTTCTAGGTTCAACCGTTCATTTGCAGTAACCGTTTTCATTTTTAGGTTTCACTCTGCTTTCTCCTATAGGGATACATGTATTTGGAACTCTAAATGAAACACGGTTTGTGCTAGCTATTTGAAACTTTACACAATAAATCAGTTTCAAGTTCTATCTCTATGGTTTGTTTGCTGTTGATGTAGCCCTAAGAAGAGACTGGCGAAAATCACTTTCATTTAAAGGGGTTGCCAAGATTCCAAAAAACTTCGAGTTGCCTGAAATCTCAGTAAATATTTTTTCACCCAATCTTGATGATTCTTTCAGGTAATGATCAGTACAACAAAACCACTTCGCTCACCAAATTTCGTTCTTCTAGATTAAACCGTTTTTTTGCAGTAACCGTTTTCAATTTTAGGTCTCACTCTTTTTTATCCTATAGGGGTACATGTAGTTGGAACTCTAAATCAAACACGGTTTGTGCTCGCTCTTTGAAACTTGACACAATAAAGCAGTTTCAAGTTCTATCTCTATGGTTTGTTTGCTGTTGATGTAGCCCTAAGCAGAGACTGGCGAAAATCACTTTCATGGAAAAGGGTTGCCAAGCTTCCAAAAAACTACGAGTTGCCTGTAATCTCAGCAAACATTTTTTCACCCAATCTTGAGGATTCTTTCAGGTAATGATCAGTACACCAAAACTACTTGGCTCGGCAAATGTCGTTCTTCTAGGTTAAACCGTTCGTTTGCAGTAACTGTTTTCATTTTTAGGTTTCACTCTGTTTTCTCCTATAGGGATACATGTATTTGGAACTCTAAATCAAACACGGTTTGTGCTAGCTCTTTGAAACTGGACAGAATAAAGCAGTTTCAAGTTCTATCTCTATGGTTTGTTTGCTGTTGATGTAGCCCTAAGCAGAGACTGGCGAAAATCACTTTCATGGAAAGGGGTTGCCAAGCTTCCAAAAAACTATGAATTGCCTGAAATTTCAGCAAACATTTTTTCACCCAATCTTGATGATTCTTTCAGGTAATGATCAGTACACCAAAACCACATGGCTCACCAAATTTCGTTCTTCTAGGTTAAACCGTTCGTTTGCAGTAACGGTTTTCATTTTTAGGTTTCACTCTTTTTTGTCCTATAGGGGTATATGTAGTTGGAACTCTGAATAAAACATGGTTTTTGCTAGCTCTTTGAAACTTGACACAATAAAGCAGTTTTTCAAGTTCTATCTCTATGGTTTGTTTGCTGTTGATGTAGCCCTAAGCAGAGACTGGCGAAAATCACTTTCATGGAAAGGGGTTGCCAAGCTTCCAAAAAACTATGAGTTGCCTGAAATCTCAGCAAACATTTTTTCACCCAATCTTGATGATACTTTCAGGTAATGATCAGTACACCAAAACCACTTGGCTCATAAAATTTCGTTCTTCTAGGTTAAACGGTTCGTTTGCAGTAACCGTTTTTATTTTTAGGTTTCACTCTGTTTTCTCCTATAGGGATACATGTATTTGGAACTCTAAATCAAACACGGTATGTGCTAGCTCTTTGAAACTAGACACAATAAAGCAGTTTCAAGTTCTCTCTCTATGGTTTGTTTGCTGTTGATGTAGCCCTAAGCAGAGACTGGCGAAAATCACTTTAATGGAAAGGGGTTGCCAAGCTTCCAAAACACTAGGAGTTGCCTGAAATCTCAGCAAACATTTTTTCACCCAATCTTGATGATTCTTTCAGGTAATGATCAGTACACCAAAACCACTTGGCTCACCAAATATCGTTCTTCTAGGTTAAACCGTTCATTAGCAGTAACCATTTTCATTTTTAGGTTTCACTCTGTTTTCTCCTATAGAGATACATGTATTTGGAACTCTAAATCAAACACGGTTTCTGCTAGCTCGTTGAAACTTGACACAATAAAGCAGTTTCATGTTCTATCTCTATGCTTTTTTTGCAGTTTATGTATCCCTAAGCAGAGAGTGACGAAAATCACTTTCATTTAAAGGGGTTGCCAAGCTTCCAAACAACTACGAGTTGCCTGAAATCTCAGCAAACATTTTTTGACCCAATCTTGATGATTCTTTCAGGTAATGATCAGTACAACAAAACCACTTGGCTTACCAAATTTCGTTCTTCTAGGTTAAACCGTTCGTTTGCAGCAACCGTTTTCATTTTTAGTTTCAATCTGTTTTCTTTTATAGGGATACATGTATTTGGAACTCTAAATCAAACACGGTTTGTGCTAGCTCTTTGAAACTTTACACAATAAAGCAGTTTCAAGTTCTCTCTCTATGGTTTGTTTGCTGTTGATGTAGCCCTAAGAAGAGACTGGCGAAAATCACTTTCATTTAAAGGGGTTGCCAAGCTTCTAAAAAACTTCGAGTTGCCTGAAGTCTCAGCAAACATTTTTTCACCCAATTTGATGATTCTCTCAGGAAATGATCAGTACCCCAAAACAACTTGGCTCACCAAATTTCGTTTTTCTAGCTTAAACCGTTCGTTTGCAGTAACCGTTTTCATTTTTAGGTTTCACTATGCTTTCTCCTATAAGGATACATGTATTTGGAACCCTAAATGAAACACGGTTTGTGCTAGCTTTTTGAAACTTTACACAATAAATCAGTTTCAAGTTCTATCTCTATGGTTTGTTTCCTGTTGATGTAGCCCTAAAAAGAGATTGGCGAAAATCACTTTCATTTAAAGGGGTTGCCAAGATTCCAAAAAACTTCGAGTTTCCTGAAATCTCAGTAAATATTTTTTCACCCAATCTTGATGATTCTTTCAGGTAATGATCAGTACACCAAATCCACTTGGCTCACCAAATTTCGTTCTTCTAGGTTAAACCGTTCGTTTGCAGTAACCGTTTTCATGTTTAGGTTTCACTCTGTTTTCTCCTATAGGGATACATATATTTGGATCTCTAAATCAAACACGGTTTGTGCTAGCTCGTTGAAACTTGACACAATAAAGCAGTTTCATGTTCTATCTCTATGCTTTGTTTGCAGTTGATGTAGCCCTAAGCAGAGACTGACGAAAATCACTTTCATTTAAAGGGGTTGCCAAGCTTCCAAAAAACTACGAGTTGCCTGAAATCTCAGCAAACATTTTTTCACCCAATCTTGATGATTCTTTCAGGTAATGATCAGTGCACCAAAAACAGTTGGCTCACCAAATTTCGTTCTTCTAGGTTAAACCGTTTGTTTGCAGTAACCGTTTTTATTTTTAGGTTTCACTCTGTTATCTCCTATAGGGATACATGTATTTGGAACTCTAAATCAAACACGGATTGTGCTAGCTCTTTGAAACTTGACAGAATAAAGCAGTTTCAAGTTCTATCTCTATGGTTTGTTTGCTGTTGATGTAGCCCTAAGCAGAGACTGGCGAAAATCATTTTCATGGAAAGGGGTTGCCAAGCTTCCAAAAAACTACGACTTGATGATTCTTTCAGGTAATGATCAGTACACAAAATCACTTGGCTCACCAAATTTCGTTCTTCTAGGTTAAACCGTTCGTTTGCAGTAACCATTTTCATTTTTAGGTTTCACTCTGTTTTCTCCTATAGAAATACATGTATTTGGAACTCTAAATCAAACACGGTTTATACTAGCTCTTTGAAACTTGACACAATAAAGCAGCTTCAAGTTCTATCTCTATGGTTTGTTTGCTGTTGATGTAGCCCTAAGCAGAGACTGGCAAAAATCAGTTTCATGGAAAGGGGTTGCCAAGCTTCCAAAAAACTACGAGTTGCCTGAAATCTCAGCCAACATTTTTTCACCCAATCTTGATGATTCTTTCAGGTAATGATCAGTACACCAAAACCACTTGGCTCACCAAATTTCGTTCTTCTCGCTGAAACCGTTCGTTTGCAGTAACCGTTTTCAATTTAGGTTTTACTCTGTTTTCTCCTATAGAAATACATATATTTAGATCTCTAAATCAAACACGGTTTATGTTAGCTCTTTGAAACTTGACACAATAAAGGAGTTTCAAGTTCTATCTCTATGGTGTGTTTGATGTTGATGTAGCCCTAAGCAGAGACTGGCGAAAATCACTTTCATGGAAAAGGGTTGCCAAGCTTACAAAAAACTATCACTTGATGATTCTTTCAGGTAATGATCAGTACACAAAACCACTTGGCTCACCAAATTTCGTTCTTCTAGGTTAAACCGTTCGTTTGCAGTAACCATTTTCATTTTTAGGTTTCACTCTGTTTTCTCCTATAGGGATACATGTATTTGGAACTCTAAATCAAACACGGTTTGTGCTACCTCTTTGAAACTTGACACAATAAAGCAGTTCCAAGTTCTATCTCTATGGTTTGTTGGCTGTTGATGTAGCCCTAAGCAGAAACTGGCGAAAATCACTTTCAAGTAAAGGGGTTGACAAGCTTCCAAAAAACTACGAGTTGCCTGAAATCTCAGCCAACTTTTTTTCACCCAATCTTGATTATTCTTTCAGGTAATGATCAGTACACCAAATCCACTTGGCTCACCAAATTTCGTTCTTCTAATTTAAACCGTTCCTTAGCAGTAACCATTTTCATTTTTAGGTTTCACTCTGTTTTCTCCTATAGGGATACATGTATTTGGAACTCTAAATCAAACACGGTTTCTGCTAGATCGTTAAAACTTGACACAATAAAGCAGTTTCATGTTCTATCTCTATGCTTTGTTTGCAGTTGATGTAGCCCTAAGCAGAGACTGACGAAAATCACTTTCATGGAAAGGCGTTGCCAAGCTTCCAAAAAACTACGAGTTGCCTGAAATCTCAGCAAACATTTTTTCACCCAGTCTTGATGATTCTTTCATGTAATGATCAGTACACCAAAACCACTTGGCTCACCAAATTTCGTTCTTCTAGGTTAAACCGTTCGTTTGCAGTAACCTTTTTTATTTTTAGGTTTCACTCTGTTTTCTCCTATAGGGATACATGTATTTAGAACTCTAAATCAAACACGGTTTGTGCTAGGTCTTTGAAACTTGACACAATAAAGCAGTTTCAAGTTCTATCTCTATGGTTGGTTTGGTGTTGATGTTGCCCTAAGCAGAGACTGGCAAAAATCACTTTCATTTAAAGGGGTTGCCAAGCTTCCAAAAAACTACGAGTTGCCTGAAATCTCAGCAAACATTTTTTCACCCAATCTTGATGATTCTTTCAGGTAATGATCAGTACACCAAAACCACCTGGCTCACCAAATTTCGTTCTTCTAGGTTAAACCGTCCATTTGCAGTAACCGTTTTCATTTTTAGGTTTCACTCTGTTTTTTCCTGTAGGGATACATGTATTTGGAACTCTAAATCAAACACGGTTTGTGCTGGCTCCTTGAAACTTGACACAATAAAGCAGTTTCAGGTTCTATCTCTATGGATTGTTTGCTGTTGATGTTGCGCTAAGCAGAGACTGGCAAAAATCACTTTCATTTAAGGGGTTTCCAAGCTTCCAAAAAACTACGAGTTGCCTGAAATCTCACCCAACATTTTTTCACCCAATCTTGATGATTCTTTCAGGTAATGATCAGTACACCAAAACCACTTGGCTCACCAAATTTCGTTCTTCTAGGTTCAACCGTTCATCTGCAGTAACCGTTTTCATTTTTAGGTTTCACTCTGTTTTCTCCTATTGGGATACATGTATTTGGAACTCTAAATGAAACACGGTTTGTGCTAGCTCTTTGAAACTTGACACAATAGAGCAGTTTCAAGTTCTATATCTCTGGTTTGTTTCTTGTTGATGTAGCCCTAAGCAGAGACTTGAGAAAATCACTTTCATGGAAAGAAGTTGCCAAGCTACCAAAAAACTACGCGTTGCCTGAAATCTCAGCAAACATTTTTTCACCCAATCTTGATGATTGTTTCAGGTAATGATCAGTACACCAAAACCACTTGGCTCACCAAATTTCGTTCTTGTAGGTTAAACCGTTCGTTTGCAGTAACCGTTTTCATTTTTAGGTTTCACTCTGTTTTCTCCTATAGGGATACATGTATTTGGAACTCTAAATGAAACATGGTTTGTGCTAGCTCTTTTAAACTTGACACAATAAAGCAGTTTCAAGTCCTATCTCTAAGGTTTGTTTCCTGTTGATGTTACCCTAAGCAGAGAGTGGCGAAAATCACTTTCATTGAAAGGGGTTGACAAGCTTCCAAAAAACTACGAGTTGCCTGAAATCTCAGCAAACATTTTTTCACCCAATCTTGATGATTCTTTCAGGTAATGATCAGTACACCAAAACCACTCGGCTCACCAAATTTCGTTCTTCTAGGTTAAACCGTTCTTTTGCAGTAACCGTTTTCATTTTTAGCTTTCACTCTGTTTTCTCCTATAGGGATACATGTATTTAGAATTCTAAATCAAACACAGTGTGTGCTAGCTCTTTGAAACTTGACACAATAAACAGTTTCAAGTTCTATCTCTATGGTTTGTTTGCTGTTAATGTATCCCTAAGCAGAGACTGGGAAAAATCACTTTCAAGGTAAGGGGTTGCCAAGCTTCCAAAAAACTACGAGTTTCCTGAAATCTCGGTAAACATTTTTTCACCCAATCTTGATGATTCTTTAAGGTAATGATCAGTACACCAAAACCACTTGGCTCACCAAATTTTGTTCTTCTAGGTTAAACCGTTCCTTTGCAATAACCATTTTATTTTTAGGTTTCACTCTGTATTCTACTATAGGAATACATGTATTTGGAACTCTAAATGAAACATGGTTTGTGCTAGCTCTTTGAAACTGGACACAATAAAGCAGTTTCAAGTTCTATCTCTCTGGTTTCTTTGCTGTTGATGTAGCCCTAAGCAGAGACTGGCGAAAATCACTTTCATGGAAAGGGGTTGCCAAGCTTCCAAAAAACTACGAGTTGCCTGAAATCTCAGCCAATATTTATTCACCCAATCTTGATGATTCTTTCAGGTAATGATCAGTACACCAAAACCACTTGGCTCACCAAATTTCGTTCTTCTAGGTTAAACCGTTGGTTTGCAGTAACCGTTTTCATTTTTAGGTTTCACTCTGTTTTCTCCTATAGGGATACATGTATTTGGAATCCTAAATCAAACACGGTTTGTGCTAGCTCTTTCAAACTTGACACAATAAAGCAGTTTCAACTTCTATCTCTATGGTTTGTTTGCTGTTGATGTAGCCGTAAGCACAGACTGCTGAAAATCACTTTCATTGAAAGGGGTTGCCAAGCTTCCAAAAAACTACGAGTTGCCTGAAATCTCAGCCAACATTTTTTCACCCAATCTTGATGATTCTTTCAGGTAATGATCAGTACACCAAAACCACTTGGCTCACCAAATTTCGTTCTTCTAGGTTAAACCGTTCGTTTGCAGTAACCGTTTTCATTTTTAGGTTTCATTCTGTTTTCTCCTATAGGGATACATGTATTTGGAACTCTAAATCAAACACGGTATGTCCTAGCTCTTTGAAACTTGACACAATAAAGCAGTTTCAAGTTCTAACTCTATGGTTTGTTTGCTGGTGAACTAGCACTAAGCAGAGAGTGGCGAAAATCACTTTCAGGGAAAGGTGTTGCCAAGCTTCCAAAAAACGACGAGTTGCCTGAAATCTCAGCCAACATTTTTTCACCCAATCTTGATGATTTTTTCAGGTAATGATCAGTACACCAAAACCACTTGGCTCACCAAATTTCATTCTACTAGGTTAAACCGTTCGTTTGCAGTAACCGTTTTCATTTTTAGGTTTCACTCTGTTTTCTCCTACAAGAATACATGTATTTGGAAGTGTAAATCAAACACGGTTTGTGCTAGCTCTTTGAAACTTGACACAATAAATTAGTTTCAAGTTCTATCTCTATGGTTTGTTTGCTGTTGATGTAGCCCTTACAAGAGACTGGCGAAAATCACTTTCATGGAAAGGGGTTGCCAAGCTTCCAAAAAACTACGAATTTCCTGAAATCTCAGCCAACATTTTTTTACCCAATCTAGATGATTCTTTCAGGTAATGATCAGTACACCAAAACCACTTGGCTCACCAAATTTCGTTCTTCTAGGTTAAACCGTTCGTTTGCAGTAACCGTTTTCATTTTTAGGTTTCACTCTGTTTTCTCCTGTAGAAATACATGTATTTGGAACTCTAAATCAAACACGGTTTGTGCTAGCTCTTTGAAACTTGACACAATAAAGCAGTTTCAAGTTCTATCTCTATGGTTTGTTTGCTGTTGATGTAGCCCTAAGCAGAGACTGTTGAAAATCACTTTCATGGAAAGGGGTTGCCAAGCTTTTAAAAAACTACAAGTTGCCTTAAATCTCAGCCAACATTTTTTCACCCAATCTTGATGATTCTTTCAGGTAATGATCAGTACACCAAAACCACTTGGCTCACCAAATTTCGTTCTTCTAGGTTAAACCGTTCGTTTGCAGTAACCGTTTACATTTTTAGGTTTCACTCTGTTTTCTCCAATAGGGATACATATATTTGGTACTCTAAATCAAACACGGTTTGTGCTAGCTCTTTGAAACTTGACACAATAAAGCAGTTTCAAGTTCTGTCTCCATGGTTTGTTTGCTGTTGATGTAGCCCTAAGCAGAGACTGGCGAAAATCACTTACATGGAAAGGGTTTGCCAAGGTTCCAAAAAACTACGAGTTGCCTGAAATCTCAGCGAACATTTTTTCACCCACTCTTGATGATTCTTTCAGGTAATGATCAGTAGCCCATAACCACTTGGCTCACCAAATTTCGTTCTTCTAGGTTAAACAGTTCGTTTGCAGTAACCGTTTTCATTTTTAGGTTTCACTCTGTTTTCTCCTATAGGGATACATGTATTTGGAACTCTAAATAAAAAACGGTTTGTGCTAGCTCATTGAAACTTGACACAATAAAGCAGTTTCAAGTTCTGTCTCTATGGTTTGTTTGCTGTTGATGTAGCCCTAAGTAGAGACTGGGGAAAATCACTTTCAAAAAAGGGGTTGCCAAGCTTCCAAAAAACTACGAGTTGCCTGAAATCTCAGCCAACATTTTTTCACCCAATCTTGATGATTCTTTCAGGTAATGATCAGTACACCAAAACCACTTGGCACACCAAATGTCGTTCTTCTAGGTTAAACCGTTCGTTTGCAGTAACCGTTTTCATTTTTAGGTTTCACTCTGTTTTCTCCTATAGGGATACATGTATTTGGAACTCTATATCAAACACGGTTTGTGCTAGCTCTTTGAAACTTCACACAATAAAGCAGTTTCAAGTTCTGTCTCTATGGTTTGTTTGCTGTTGATGTAGCCCTAAGCAGAGACTAGCGAAAATCCCTTTCATGGAAAGGGGTTGCCAAGCTTCCAAAAAACTACGAGTTGCCTGAAATCTCAGCAAACATTTTTTCAACCAATCTTGATGAATCTTTCAGGTAATGATCAGTACACCAAAACAACTTGGCTCACCAAATTTCGTTCTTCTAGGTTAAACCGTTCGTTTGCAGTAACCGTTTTCATTTTTAGGTTTCACTCTGTTTTTTCCTATAGGGATACATGTATTTGGAAGTCTAAATCAAACAAGGTTTGTGGTAGCTCTTTGAAACTTGACACAATAAAGCAGTTTCAAGTTATATCTCTATGGTTTGTTTGCTGCTGATGTAGCCCTAAGCAGAGACTGGCGAAAATCACTGTAATGGAAAGGGGTTGCCAAGCTTCCAAAAAACTACGAGTTGCCTGAAATCTCAGCTAACATTTTTTCACCCAATCTTGATGATTATTTCAGGTAATGATCAGTACACCAAAACCACTTGGCTCAACAAATTTCGTTCTTCTAGGTTAAACCGCTCGTTCGCAGGAACCGTTTTCAGTTTTAGGTTTCACTCTGTTTTCTCCTATAGGGATACATGTATTTGGAACACTAAATCAAACACGGTTTGTGCTAGCTCTTTGAAACTTGACACAATAAAGCAGTTTCATGTTCTATCTCTATGTTTTGTTTGCTGTTGATGTAGCCCTAAGCAGAGACTGGCGAAAATCACTTTCATGGAAAGGGGTTGCCAAGCTTCCAAAAAACTACGAGTTGCCTGAAATCTCAGCCAACATTTTTTCACCCAATCTTGATGATTCTTTCAGGTAATGATTAGTACACCAAAACCACTTGGCTCACCAAATTTCGTTCTTCTAGGTGAAACCGTTCGTTTGAATTAACCGTTTTCATTTTTAGGTTTCACTCTGTTTTGTCCTATAGGGATACATGTATTTGGAATTCTAAATCAAACACGTTTTGTGCTAGCTCTTTGAAACTTGACACAATAAAGCAGTTTCAAGTTCTATCTCTATTGTTTGTTTTCTGTTGATGTAGCCCTAAGCAGAGACTGGCGAAAATCACTTTCATTGAAAGGGGTTGCCAATCTTCCAAAAAACTACGAGTTGCCTGAAATCTCAGCAAACCTTTTTTCACCCAATCTTGATGATTCTTTCAGGTAATGATCAGTACACCAGAACCACTTGGCTCACCAAATTTCGTTCTTCTACGTTAAACCGTTCGTTTGCAGTAACCCTTTTCATTTTTAGGTTTCACTCTGTTTTCTCCTATAGGGATACATGTATTTGGAAGTCTAAATCAAACACGGTTTGTGCTAGCTCTTTGAAACTTGACACAATAAAGCAGTTTCAAGTTCTATCTCTATGGTTTGTTTGCTGTTGATGTAGCCCTAAGCAGAGACTGGCAAAAATCACTTTCATGGAAAGGGGTTGCCAAGCTTCCAAAAAACTACTTGTTTCCTGAAATCTCAGCCAACATTTTTTCACCCAATCTTGATGATTCTTTCAGGTAATGATCAGTACACCAAAACGACTGGGCGCACCAAATTTCGTTCTTCTAGGTTAAACCGTTCGTTTGCAGTAACCGTTTTTATTTTTACGTTTTACTCTGTTTTCTCCTATAGGGATAAATGTATTTGGAAGTCTAAATCAAACACGGTTTGTGCTAGCTCTTTGAAACTTGACACAATAAAGCAGTTTAAAGTTATATCTCTATTGTTTGTTTGCTGTTGATGTAGCCCTAAGCAGAGACTGGCGAAAATCGCTTTCATGGAAAGGGGTTGCCAAGCTTCCAAAAAACTACGAGTTGCCTGAAATCTCAGGAAACATTTTTTCACCCAATCTTGATGATTCTTTCAGGCAATGATCAGTACACCAGAACCACTTGGCTCACCAAATTTCGTTCTTCTAGGTTAAACCGTTCGTTTGCAGTAACCGTTTTCATTTTTAGGTTTAACTCTGTTTTCTCCTATAGGGATACGTGTATTTAAAACTCTAAATCAAACATGGTTTGTGCTAGCTCTTTGAAACTTGACACAATAAAGCAGTTTCACGTTGTCTCTCTATGGTTTGTTTGCAGTTGATGTATCCCTAAGCAGAGACTGGCGAAAATCAGTTTCATGGAAAGGGGTTGCCAAGCTTCCAAAAAACTAAGAGTTGCCTGAAATCTCAGCCAACATTTTTTCACCCAATCTTGATGATTCTTTCAGGTAATGATCAGTACACCAAAACCACTTAGCTCACCAAATTTCGTTATTCTAGGTTAAACCGTTCGTTTGCAGTAACCGTTTTCATTTTTAGGTTTCACTCTGTTTTCTCCTATAGGGATACATGTATTCGGAACTCTAAATCAAACACGGTTTGTGCTAGCTCTTTGAAACTTGACAGAATAAAGCAGTTTCACGTTCTATCTCTATGGCTTGTTTGCAGTTGATGTAGCCCTAAGCAGAGACTGGCGTAAATCACTTTCATGGAAAGGGGTTGCCATGCTTCCAAAAAACTACGAGTTGCCTGAAATCTCAGCCAACATTTTTTCACCCAATCTTGATGATTCTTTCAGGTAAGGATCAGTACAACAAAACCACTTGGCTCACCAAATTTCGTTCTTCTAGGTTAAACCGTTCGTTTCCAGTAACCGTTTTCATTTTTAGGTTTCACTCTGTTTTCTCCTATAGGGATACATGTATTTGGAACTCTAAATCAAACACGGTTTGTGCTAGCTCTTTGAAACTTGACACAATAAAGCAGTTTCAAGTTCTATCTCTACGGTATGTTTGCTGTTGATGTAGCCCTAAGTAGAGACTGGCGAAAATGACTTTCATGGAAAGGGGTTGCCAAGCTTCCAAAAAACTACGAATTGCCTGAAATCTCCTCCAACATTTTTTCACCCAATCTTGATGATTCTTTCAGGTAATGATCAGTACACCACAACCACTTGGCTCACAAAATTTCGTTCTTCTAGGTTAAACCGTTCGTTTGCAGTAACCGTTTTCAATTTTAGGTTTCACTCCGTTTTCTCCTATAGGGATACATGTATTTGGACCTCTAAATCAAACACGGTTTGTGCTAGCAATTTGAAACTTGACACAATGAAGAAGTTTGAAGTTCTATCTCTATGGTTTGTTTGCTGTTGATGTAGCCCTAAGCAGAGACTGGGGAAAATCACTTTCATGGAAAGAGTTTGCCAAGCTTCCAAAAAACTACGAGTTGCCTGAAATCTCAGCCAATATTTTTTCACCCAATCTTGATGATTCTTTCATGTAATGATCAGTACTCCAAAACCACTTGGCTCACCAAATTTCGTTCTTCTAGGTTAAACCGTTCGTTTGCAGTAACCGTTTTCATTTTTAGGTTTCACTCTGTTTTCTTCTATAGGGATACATGTATTTGGAACTCTAAATTAAACACGGTTTGTCCTAGCTTTTTGAAAGTTGACACAATAAAGCAGTTTCAAGTTCTGTCTCTATGGTTTGTTTGCTGTTGATGTAGCCCTAAGCAGAGACTGGCGAAAATCACTTTCAAGGAAAGGGGTTGCCAAGCTTCCAAAAAACTACGAGTTGCCTGAAATCTCAGCAAACATTTTTTCACCCAAACTTGATGATTCTTTCAGGTAATGATCAGTACACCAAAACCATTTGGCTCACTAAATTTCGTTCTTCTAGGTGAAACCGTTCTTTTGCAGTAACCGTTTTCATTTTTAGGTTTCACTCTGTTTTCTCCTATAGGGATACATGTTTTAGGAACTCTAAATCAAACACGGTTTGTGCTAGCTCTTTGAAACTTGACACAATAAATCAGTTTCAAGTTATATCTTTATGGTTTTTTTGCTGTTGATGTAGCCCTAAGAACAGACTGGCGAAAATCACTTTAATGGAAAGGGGTTGCCAAGCTTCCAAATAACTACTAGTTGCCTGAAATCTCAGCCAACATTTTTTCACCCAATCTTGATGATTCTTTCAGGTAATGATCAGTACAACAAAACCACTTGGCTCACCAAATTTCGTTCTTCTAGGTTAAACCGTTCGTTTGCAATAACCGTTTTCATTTTTAGGTTTCACTCTGTTTTCTCCTATAGGGATACATGTTTTAGGAACTCTAAATCAAACACGGTTTGTGCTAGCTCTTTGAAACTTGACACAATAAATCAGTTTCATGTTATATCTTTATGGTTTGTTTGCTGTTGATGTAGCCCTAAGCACAGACTGGCGAAAATCACTTTCATGGAAAGGGGTTGCCAAGGTTCCAAAAAACTACGAGTTCCCTGAAATCTCAGCAAACCTTTTTTCACCCAATCTTGATGATTCTTTCAGGTAATGATTAGTACACCAGAACCACTTGGCTCACCAAATTTCGTTCTTCTAGGTTAAACCGTTCGTTTGCAGTAACCGTTTTCATTTTTAGGTTTAACTCTGTTTTCTCCTATAGGGATATATGTATTTGGAACTCTAAATCAAACACGGTTTGTGCCAGCTCTTTGAAACTTGACACAATAAAGCAGTTTCAAGTTCTATCTCTATGGTTATTTTGCTGTTGATGTAGCCCTAAGCAGAGACTGGCGAAAATCACTTTCATGGAAAGGGGTTGCCAAGCTTCCAAAAAACTACTTGTTGCCTGAAATCTCAGCCAACATTTTTTCACTTAATCTTGATGATTCTTTCAGGTAATGATCAGTACACCAATACCACTTGGCTCACCAAATTTCGTTTTTCTACGTTAAACCGTTCGTTTGCAGTAACCGTTTTCATTTTTAGGTTTCACTCCGTTTTCTCCTCTAGGGATACATGTATTTGGAAGTCTAAATCAAACAAGGTTTGTGCTAGCTCTTTGAAACTTGACACAATAAATCAGTTTCATGTTCTATCTCTATGGTTTGTTTGCTGTTGATGTAGCCCTAAGCAGAGACTGGCGAAAATCACTTTCATGGAAAGGGGTTGCCAAGCTTCCAAAAAACTACTTGTTTCCTGAAATCTCAGCCAACATTTTTTCACCCAATCTTGATGATTCTTTCAGGTAATGATCAGTACACCAAAACCACTTGGTGCACGAAATTTCGTTCTTCTAGGTTAAACCGTTCGTTTGCAGTAACCGTTTTTATTTTTAGGTTTCACTCTGTTTTCTCCTATAGGGATACATGTATTTGGAAGTCTAAATCAAACACGGTTTGTGCTAGCTCTTTGAAACTTGACACAATAAAGCAGTTTAATGTTCTATCTCTATTGTTTGTTTGCTGTTGATGTAGCCCTAAGCAGAGACTGGCGAAAATCACTTTCAGGGAAAGGGGTTGCCAAGCTTCCAAAAAACTACGAGTTGCCTGAAATCTCAGCAAACATTTTTTCACCCAATCTTGATGATTCTTTCAGGTAATGATCAGTACACCAGAACCACTTGGCTCATAAATTTCGTTCTTCTAGGTTAAACCGTTCGTTTGCAGTAACCGTTTTCATTTTTAGGTTTCACTCTGTTTTCTCCTATAGGGATACGTGTACTTAAAACTCTAAATCAAACATGGTTTGTGCTAGCTCTTTGAAACTTGACACAATAAAGCAGTTTCACGTTCTCTCTCTATGGTTTGTTTGCAGTTGATGTAGCCCTAAGCAGAGACTGGCGAAAATCACTTTCATGGAAAGGGGTTGCCAAGCTTCCAAAAAACTACGAGTTGCCTGAAATCTCAGCAAACATTTTTTCACCCAAACTTGATGATTCTTTCAGGTAATGATCAGTACACCAAAACCACATGGCTCACCAAATTTCGTTCTTCTAGGTTAAACCGTTCGTTTGCAGTAACCGTTTTCATTTTTAGGTTTCACTCTGTTTTCTCCTATAGGGATACATGTATTAGGAACTCTAAATCAAACACGGTTTGTGCTAGCTCTTTGAAACTTGACACAATAAAGCAGTTTCAAGTTCTTTCTCCATGGTTTTTTTGCTGTTGATGTAGCCCTAAGCAGAGACTGGCGAAAATCACTTTCATGGAAAGGGGTTGCCAAGCTTCCAAAAAAGTACGAGTTTCCTGAAATCTCAGCCAACATTTTTTCACCCAATCTTGATGATTCTTTCAGGTAATGATCAGTACACCAAAACCACTTGGCTCACCAAGTTTCGTTCTTCAAGGTTAAACCGTTCGTTTGCAGTAACCGTTTTCATTTTTAGGTTTCACTCTTTTTTCTCCTATAGGGATACAGGTATTTGGAACTCTAAATCAAACACGGTTTGTGCTAGCTCTTTGAAACATGACACAATAAAGCAGTTTCATGTTCTATCTCTATGTTTTGTTTGCTGTTGATGTAGCCCTAAGCAGAGACTGGCGAAAATCACTTTCATGGAAAGGGTTGCCAAGCTTCCAAAAAACTACGAGTTTCCTGAAATCTCAGCCAACATTTTTTCACCCAATCTTGATGATTCTTTCAGGTAATGATCAGTACAACAAAACCACTTGCTCACCAAATTTCGTTCTTCTAGGTTAAACCGTTCGTTTGCAGTAACCGTTTTCATTTTTAGGTTTCACTCTTTTTTCTCCTATAGGGATACATGTATTTGGAACTCTAAATCAAACACGGTTTGTGCTAGCTCTTTGAAAGTTGACACAATAAAGCAGTTTCAAGTTCTGTTTCTATGGTTTGTTTGCTGTTGATGTAGCCCTAAGCAGAGACTGGCGAAAATCACTTTCATGGAAAGGGGTTGCCAAGCTTCCAAAAAACTACGAGTTGCCTGAAATCTCAGCCAACATTTTTTCACCCAATCTTGATGATTCTTTCAGGTAATGATCAGTACACCAAAACCACTTGGCTCACCAAATTTCGTTCTTCTAGGTTAAACCGTTCCTTTGCAGTAACCGTTTTCATTTTTAGGTTTCACTCTGTTTTCTCCTATAGGGATACATGTAATAGGAACTCTAAATCAAACACGTTTTGTGCTAGCTCTTTGAAACTTGACACAATAAAGCAGTTTCAAGTTCTTTCTCCATGGTTTCTTTGCTGTTGATGTAGCCCTAAGCAGAGACTGGCGAAAATCACTTTCATGGAAAGGCGTTGCCAAGCTTCCTAAAAACTACGAGTTGTCTGAAATCTCAGCCAACATTTTTTCACCCAATCATGATGATTCTTTCAGGTAATGATCAGTACACCAAAACCACTTGCTCACCAAGTTTCGTTCTTCTAGGTTAAACCGTTCGTTTGAATTAACCGTTTTCATTTTTAGGTTTCACTCCGTTTTCTCCTATAGGGATACAGGTATTTGGAACTCTAAATCAAACACGGTTTGTGCTAGCTCTTTGAAACATGACATAATAAAGCAGTTTCATGTTCTATCTCTATGTTTTGTTTGCTGTTGATGTAGCACTAAGCAGAGACTGGCGAAAATCACTTTCATGGAAAGGGGTTGCCAAGCTTCCAAAAAACTACTTGTTTCCTGAAATCTCAGCCAACATTTTTTCACCCAATCTTGATGATTCTTTCAGGTAATGATCAGTACACCAAAACCACTTGGCTCACCAAATTTCGTTCTTCTAGGTTAAACCGTTCGTTTGCAGTAACCGTTTTCATTTTTAGGTTTCACTCTGTTTTCTCCTATAGGGATACATGTATTTGAAAGTCTAAATCAAACACGGTTTGTGCTAGCTCTTTGAAACTTGACACAATAAAGCAGTTTCAAGTTCTATCTCTATTGTTTGTTTGCTGTTGATGTAGCCCTAAGCAGAGACTGGCGAAAATCACTTTCATGGAAAGGGGTTGCCAAGCTTCCAAAAAACTACCAGTTGCCTGAAATCTCAGCAAACTTTTTTTCACCCAATCTTGATGATTCTTTCAGGTAATGATCAGTACACCAAAACCACTTGTTTCACCAAATTTCGTTCTTCTAGGTTAAACCGTTCGTTTGCAGTAACCGTTTCATTTTTAGGTTTCACTCTGTTTTTTCCTATAGGGATACATGTATTTGGAACTCTAAATCGAACACTTTTTGTGCTAGCTCTTTGAAACTTGACACAATAAAGCAGTTTCACGTTCTATCTCAATGGTTTGTTTGCTGTTGATGTAGCCCTAAGCAGAGACTGGCTAAAATCACTTTCATGGAAAGGGTTTGCCAAGCTTCAAAAAAACTACGAGTTGCCTGAAATCTCAGCAAACATTTTTTCACCCAATCTTGATAATTCTTTCAGGTAATGATCAGTACTCCAAAACCACTTGGCTCACCAAATTTCGTTCTTCTAGGTTAAACCGTTCGTTTGCAGTAACCGTTTTCATTTTTAGGTTTCACTCTGTTTTCTCCTATAAGGATACATGAATTTGGAACTCTAAATCAAACACGGTTTGTGCTAGCTCTTTGAAACTTGACACAATAAAGCAGTTTCAAGTTCTATCTCTATGGTTTGTTTGCTGTTGATATAGCCCTAAGCAGAGACTGGCGAAAATCACTTTCATGGAAAGGGGTTGCCAAGCTTCCAAAAAACTACGAGTTGCCTGAAATCTCAGCAAACATTTTTTCACCCAATCTTCATGATTCTTTCAGGTAATGATCAGTACAGCAAAAACACTAGGCTCACCAGGTTTCGTTCTTCTAGGTTAAACCGTTCGTTTGCAGTAACCGTTTTCATTTTTATGTTTCACTCTGTTTTCTTCTATAGGGATACATGTATTTGGAACTGTAAATCAAACACGGTTAGTGCTAGCTCTTTGAAACTTGACACTATAAAGCAGTTTCAAGTTCTATCTCTATGGTTTGTTTGCTGTTAATGTATCCCTAAGCAGAGACTGGCGAAAATCACTTTCATGGAAAGGGGTTGCCAAGCTTCCAAAAAACTACTTGTTTCCTGAAATCTCAGCCAACATTTTTTCACCCAATCTTGATGATTCTTTCACGGAATGGTCAGTACACCAAAACCACTTGGCTCACCAAATTTCGTTCTTCTAGGTTAAACCGTTCGTTTGCAGTAACCTTTGTCATTTTTAGGTTTCACTCTGTTTTCTCCTATAGGGATACATGTATTTGGAACTCTAAATCAATCACGGTCTGTGCTAGCTTATTGAAACTTGACACAATAAAGCAGTTTCAAGTTCTATCTCTATATTTTGTTTGCTGTTGATGTAGCCCTAAGCAGAGACTGGCGAAAATCACTTTCATGGAAAGGGGTTGCCAGGCTTCCAAAAAAATACGAGTTGCCTGAAATCTCAGCCAACATTTTTTCACCCAATCTTGATGATTCTTTCAGGTAATGATCAGTACACTAAAACCACTTGTCTCACCAGGTTTCGTTTTTCTAGGTTAAACCGTTCGTTTGCAGTAACCGTTTTCATTTTTAGGTTTCACTCTGTTTTCTCCTATAGGGATACATGTATTTGGAACTCTAAATCAAACACGGTTTGTGCTAGCTCTTTGAAACTTGACACAATAAAGCAGTTTCAACTTCTATCTCTATGGTTTGTTTGCTGTTGATGTAGCCCTAAGCAGAGAGTGGCAAAAATCACTTTCATTGAAAGGGGTTGCCATGCTTCCCAAAAACTACGAGTTGCCTGAAATCTAAGCAAACATTTTTTCACCCAATATTGATGATTCTTTCAGGTAATGATCAGTACAGCAAAAGCACTAGGCTCACCAGGTTTCCTTCTTCTAGGTTAAACCGTTCGTTTGCAGTAACCGTTTTAATTTTTAGGTTTCCCTCTGTTTTCTCCTACAGGGATATATGTATTTGGAACTCTAAATCAGGTTTGTGCTAGCTCGTTGAAACTTGACAAAATAAAGCAGTTTCAAGTTCTCTCTCTATGGTTTGTTTGCTGTAGATGTAGCACTAAGCAGAGATTGGCGAAAATCACTTTCATGGAAAGGGGTTGCCAAGCGTCCAAAAAGCTACGAGTTACCTGAAATCTCAGCCAACATTTTTTCACCCAATCTTGATGATTCTTTCAGGTAATGATCAGTACACCAAAACCACTTGGCTCACCAAGTTTCGTTCTTCTAGGTTAAACCGTTCGTTTGCAGTAACCGTTTACATTTTTAGGTTTCACTCTGTTTTCTCCTATAGGGATACATGTATTTGAAACTCTAAATCAAACACGGTTTGTGCTAGCTCTTTGAAACTTGACACAATATAGCAGTTTCAAGTTCTATCTCTATGGTTTGTTTGCTGTTGATGTAGCCCTAAGCAGAGACTGCCGAAAATCACTTTCATTGAAAGGAATTACCAAGCTACCAAAAAACTACGAGTTGCCTGAAATCTCAGCAAACATTTTTTTACTTCATCTTGATGATTCTTTCAGGTAATGATCAGTACACCAAAACCACTTGGCTCACCAAATTTTGTTCTTCTAGGTTAAACCGTTCGTTTGCAGTAACCGTTTTCATTTTTAGGTTTCACTCTGTTTTCTCCTATAGGGATACATGTATTTGGAACTCTAAATCAAAGACGGTTTGTGCTAGCTCTTTGAAACTTTACACAATAAAGCAGTTTCAAGTTCTATCTCTATGGTTTGTTTGCTGTTGATGTAGCCCTAAGCAGAGACTGGCGAAAATCACTTTCATGGAAAGGGGTTGCCAAGCTTCCAAAAAACTAAGTTTTGCCTAAAATCTCAGCAAACATTTTTTCACCCAATCTTGATGATTCTTTCAGGTAATGATCAGTACACCAAAACCACTAGGATCACCAAGTTTCGTTTTTCCAGGTTAAACCGTTCGTTTGCAGTAACCGTTTTCATTTTTAGGTTTCAATCTGTTTTCTCCTATAGAAATACATGCATTTGGAACTCTAAATCAAACACGGTTTATGCTAGCTCTTTGAAACTTGACACAATAAAGCAGTTTCAAGTTCTATCTCTATGGTTTATTTGCTGTCGATGTAGCCCTAAGCAGAGAGTGGCGAAAATCACTTTCATGGAAAGGGGTTGCCAAGCTTCCAAAAAACTTCGAGTTGCCTGAAATCTCAGCAAACAGTTTTTCACCAAAGCTTGATGATTCTTTCAGGTAATGATCAGTACACCAAAACCACTAGGCTCACCAAGTTTCGTTCTTCTAGGTTAAACCGTTCATTTGCAGTAACCGTTTTCATTTTTAGGTTTCACTCTGTTTTCTCCTGTAGGGATACATGTATTTGGAACTCTAAATCAAACACGGTTTGTGCTAGCTCTTTGAAACTTGACACAATAAAGCAGTTTCAAGTTCTATCTCTATGGTTTGTTTGCTGTTGATGTAGACCTAAGCTGACAGTGGCGAAAATCACTTTCATAAAAGGGGTTGGCAAGCTTCCAAAAAACTACGAGTTGCCTGAAATCTCAGCAAACATTTTTTCACCCAATCTTGATGATTCTTTAAGGTAATGATCAGTACACCAAACCACTTGGCTAACCAAATTGCGTTCTTCTAGGTTAAACAGTTCGTTTGCTGTAACCATTTTCATGTTTAGGTTTCACTCTGTTTTCTCCTACAGGGATACATGTATTTGGATCCCTAAATCAAACACGGTTTGTGCTAGCTCTTTGAAACTTGACACAATAAAGCAGTTTCAAGTTCTATCTCTATGGTTTGTTTGCTGTTGATGTGGCCCTAAGCCGAGACTGGCGAAAATCACTTTCATGGAAAAAGGTTTCCAAGCTTCCAAAAAACTACGAGTTGCCTGAAATCTCAGCAAACATTTTTTACTCAATCTGGATGATTCTTTCAGGTAATGATCAGTACACCAAAACCACTAGGCTCACCAAGTTTCGTTCTTCTAGGTTAAACCGATCGTTTGCAGTAAGAGTTTTCATTTTTAGGTTTCACTCTGTTTTCTCCTATAGGGATACATGTGTTTGGAACTCTAAATCAAACACGGTTTGTGCTAGCTCTTAGAAACTTGACACAATAAAGCAGTTTCAAGTTCTATCTCTATGGTTTGTTTGCTGTTGATGTATCCCTAAGCAGAGACTGGCGAAAATCACTTTCATGGAACGGGGTTGCCAGGCTTCCAAAAAAATACGAGTTGCCTGAAATCTCAGCCAACATTTTTTCACCCAATCTTGATGATTCTTTCAGGTAATGATCAGTACACTAAAACCACTAGTCTCACCAGGTTTCGTTCTTCTAGGTTAAACCGTTCGTTTGCAGTAACCGTTTTCATTTTTAGGTTTCACTCTGTTTTCTCCTATAGGGATACATGTATTTGGAACTCTAAATCAAACACGGTTTGTGCTAGCTCTTTGAAACTTGACACAATAAAGCAGTTTCAACTTCTATCTCTATGGTTTGTTTGCTGTTGATGTAGCCCTAAGCAGAGAGTGGCAAAAATCACTTTCATGGAAAGGGGTTGCCATGCTTCCAAAAAACTACGAGTTGCCTGAAATCTCAGCAAACATTTTTTCACCCAATCTTGATGATTCTTTCAGGTAATGATCAGTACAGCAAAACCACTAGGCTCACCAGGTTTCCTTCTTCTAGGTTAAACCGTTCGTTTGCAGTAACCGTTTTAATTTTTAGGGTCCCTCTGTTTTCTCCTACAGGGATATATGTATTTGGAACTCTAAATCAGGTTTGTGCTAGCTCGTTGAAACTTGACAAAATAAAGCAGTTTCAAGTTCTCTCTCTATGGTTTGTTTGCTGTAGATGTAGCACTAAGCAGAGACTGGCGAAAATCACTTTCATGGAAAGGGGTTGCCACGCTTCCAAAAAGCTACGAGTTACCTGAAATCTCAGCCAACATTTTTTCACCCAATCTTGATGATTCTTTCAGGTAATGATCAGTACACCAAAACCACTTGGCTTGCCAAATTTCGTTCTTCTAGGTTAAGCCGTTCGTTGGCAGTAACCGTTTTCATTTTTAGGTTTCACTCTGTTTTCTCCTATAGGGATACATGTATTTGAAACTCTAAATCAAACACGGTTTGTGCTAGCTCTTTGAAACTTGACACAATATAGCAGTTTCAAGTTCTATCTCTATGGTTTGTTTGCTGTTGATGTAGCCCTAAGCAGAGACTGGCGAAAATCACTTTCATGGAAAGGGGTTGCCAAGCTTCCTGAAAACTACGAGTTGCCTGAAATCTCATCAAACATTTTTTCACCCCATCTTGATGCTTCTTTCAGGTAATGATCAGTACACCAAAACCACTTGGCTCACCAAATTTCGTTCTTCTAGGTTAAACCGTTCGTATGCAGTAACCGTTTTCATTTTTAGGTTTCACCTTATTTTCTCCTATAGGGATACATGTATTTGGAAGTTTAAATCAAACACGGTTTGTGCAAGCTCTTTGTAACTTGACACAATAAAGCAGTTTCATGTTATATCTCTATGGTTAGTTTGCTATTTATGTAGCCCTAAGCAGAGACTAGCGAAAATCACTTTCATGGAAAGGGGTTGCCAAGCTTCCAAAAACTACGAGTTGCCTGAAATCTCAGCAAACTTTTTTTCACCCAATCTTGATGATTCTCTCAGGTAATGATCAGTACACCAAATCCACTTGGCTCACCAAATTTCGTTCTTCTAGTTTAACCAGTTCGTTTGCAGTAACTGTTTTCATTTTTAGGTTTCACTCTGTTTTCTCGTCTAAAGATACATGTATTTGGAACTTAAATCAGCTTTGTGCTAGCTCTTTGAAACTTGACTCAAAAAAGCAGTTTCAAGTTCTATCTCTATGGTTTGTTTGCTGTTGATATAGCCCTAAGCAGAGACTGGCGAAAATCACTTTCATGGAAAGTTGTTGCCAAGCTTCCAAAAAACTACGAGTTTCCTGAAATCGCAGCAAACATTGTTTCACCCAATCTTGATGATTCTTTCAGGTAATGATCAGTACACCAAAACCACTTGGCTCACCAAATTTCGTTCTTCTAGGTTAAACCGTTCGTTTGCAGTAACCCTTAACATTTTTAGGTTTCACTCTGTTTTCTCATATAGGGATACATGTATTTGGAACTCTAAATCAAACACGATTTTTGCTAGCTCTTTGAAACTTGACACAATAAAGCAGTTTCAAGTTCTATCTCTATGGTTTGTTTGCTGTTGATGTAGCCCTAAGCAGAGAGTGGCGAAAATCACTTTCATGGAAAGGGGTTGCCAAGCTTTTAAAAAACTACGAGTTACCTGAAATGTCAGCAAACATTTTTTCACCCAATCTTGATGATTCTTTCAGGTAATGATCAGTACACCAAAACCACTTGGCTCACCAAATTTCGTACTTCTAGGTTAAACCGTTCGTTTGTAGTAACCGTTTTCATTTTTAGGTTTCACTCTGTTTTCTCTTATAGGGATACATGTATTTGGAACTCTAAATCAAACACGGTTTGTGCTAGCTTTTTGAAACTTGACACAATAAAGCAGTTTTAAGTTCTATCTCTATGGTTTGTTTGCTGTTGATGTAGCCCTAAGAAGAGACTGGCGAAAATCACTTTCATGGAAAGGGGTTGCCAGGCTTCCAAAAAACTACGAGTTACCTGAAATCTCAGCAAACATTTTTTCACCCAATCTTTATGATTCTTTCAGGTAATGATCAGTACACCAAAACCACTTGGCTCACCAAATTTCGTTCTTTTAAGTTAAACCGTTGGTTTGCAGTAACCGTTTTAATTTTTAGGTTTCACTCTGTTTTCTCCTGTAAAGATACATGTATTTGGAACTTAAATCAGCTTTGTGCTAGCTCTTTGAAACTTGACACACAAAAGCAGTTTCAAGTTCTGTCTCTATGGTTTGTTTGCTGTTGATATAGCCCTAAGCAGAGACTGGCGAAAATCACTTTCATGGAAAGTTGTTGCCAAGCTTCCAAAAAACTACGAGTTTCCTGAAATCTCAGCAAACATTTTTTCACCGAATCTTGATGATTCTTTCAGGTAATGATCAGTACACCAAAACTACTTGGCTCACCAAATTTCGTTCTTCTAGGTTAAACCGTTCGTTTGCAGTAACCCTTACCATTTTTAGGTTTCACTCTGTTTTCTCCTATAGGGATATATGTATTTGGAACTCTAAATCAAACACGGTTTGTGCTAGCTCTTTGAAACTTGACACAATAAAGCAGTTTCAAGTTCTATCTCTATGGTTTGTTTGCTGTTGATGTAGCCCTAAGCAGAGAGTGGCGAAAATCCCTTTCATGGAAAGGGGTTGCCAAGCTTTTAAAAAACTACGAGTTACCTGAAATGTCAGCAAACAGTTTTTCACCCAATCTTGATGATTCTTTCAGGTAATGATCAGTACACCAAACCCACTTGGCTCACCAAATTTCGTTCTTCTAGGTTAAACCGTTCGTTTGCAGTAACCGTTTCCATTTTTAGGTTTCACTCTGTTTTCTCTTATAGGGATACATGTATTTGGAACTCTAAATCAAACACGGTTTGTGGTAGCTCTTTGAAACTTGACACAATATAGCAGTTTCAAGTTCTATCTCTATGGTTTGTTTGCTGTTGATGTAGCCCTAAGCAGAGACTGCCGAAAATCACTCATTGAAAGGGGTTAAAAAGCTTCCAAAAAACTACGAGTTTCCTGAAATCTTAGCAAACTTTTTTTACCCAATCTTGATGATTCTCTCACGTAATGATGAGTACACCAAAACCACTTGGCTCACCAAATTTCGTTCTTCTAGGTTAAACCGTTCGTTTGCAGTAACCGTTTTCATTTTTAGGTTTCACTCTGTTTTCTCCTATAGGGATACATGTATTTGGAACTCTAAATCAAACACGATTTGTGCTAGCTTTTTGAGACTTGACACAATAAAGCAGTTTCAATTTCTATCACTATGGTTTGTTTGCTGTTGATGTAGCCCTAAGCTGAGAGTGGCGAAAATCACTTTCATAAAAGGGGTTGCCAAGCTTCCAAAAAACTACGAGTTGCCTGAAATCTCAGCAAACATTTTTTCACCCAATCTTGATGATTTTTTAAGGTAATGATCAGTACACCAAAACCACTTGGCTCACCAAATTTCGATCTTCTAGGTTAAACCGTTCGTTTGCAGTAACCGTTTTCATGTTTAGGTTTCACTCTGTTTTCTCCTATAGGGATACGTGTATTTGGATCTCTAAATCAAACACGGTTTGTGCTAGCTCTTTGAAACTTGACACAATAAAGCAGTTTCAAGTTCTATCTCCATGGTTTGTTTGCTGTTGATGTGGCCCTAAGCCGAGACTGGCGAAAATCACTTTCATGGAAAGGGGTTGCCAAGCTTCCAAAAAACTTCGAGTTGACTGAAATCTCAGCAAACATTTTTTCACCACATCTTGATGCTTCTTTCAGGTAATGATCAGTACACCAAAACCACTTGGCTCACCAAATTTCGTTCTTCTAGGTTAAACCGTTCGTTTGCAGTAACGGTTTTCATTTTTAGGTTTCACTCTGTTTTCTCCTATAGGGATACATGTAGTTGGAACTCTAAATCAAACAAGGTTTGTGCAAGCTCTTTGAAACTTGACACAATAAAGCAGATTCATGTTCTATCTCTATGGTTAGTTTGCTATTTATGTAGCCATAAGCAGAGACTAGCGAAAATCACTTTCATGGAAAGGGGTTGCCAAGCTTCCAAAAAACTAGGAGTTGCCTGAAATCTCAGCAAACATTTTTTCACCCAATCTTGAGGAATCTCTCAGGTAATGATCAGTACACCAAAACAACTTGCTCACCAAATTTCGTTCTTCTAGTTTAAACAGTTCGTTTGCAGTAACTGTTTTCATTTTTAGGTTTCACTCTGTTTTCTCCTATAGGGATACATGTATTTGGAACTCTAAATCAAACACGGTTTGTTCTAGCTCTTTGAAACTTGACACAATAAAGCAGTTTCAAGTTCTATCTCTTGGTTTGTTTGCTGTTGATGTAGCCCTAAGCAGAGACTGGCGAAAATCACTTTCATGGAAAGGGGTTGCCAAGCTTCCAAAAAACTAGGAGTTTCCTGAAATCTCAGCAAACATTTTTTCACCCAATCTTGATGATTCTTTCAGGTAATGATCAGTACACCAAAACCACTTGGCTCACCAAATTTCGTTCTTTTAGGTTAAACCGTTGGTTTGCAGTAACCGTTTTTATTTTTAGGTTTCACTCTGTTTTCTCCTCTAGAGATACATGTATTTGGAACTCTAAATCAGCTTTGTGCTAGCTCTTTGAAATGTGACAGAAAAAAGCAGTTTCAAGTTCTATCTCTATTGTTTGTTTGCTGTTGATATAGCCCTAAGCAGAGACTGGCGAAAATCACTTTCATGGAAAGTTGTTGCCAAGCTTCCAAAAAACTACGAGTTTCCTGAAATCTCAGCAAACATTTTTTCACCCAATCTTGATGATTCTTTCAGGTAATGATCAGTACAGCAAAACTACTTGGCTCACCAAATTTCGTACTTCTAGGTTAAACCGTTCGTTTGCAGTAACCGTTTTCATTTTTAGGTTTCACTCTGTTTTCTCTTATAGGGATACATGTATTTGGAACTCTAAATCAAACACGGTTTGTGCTAGCTTTTTGAAACTTGACACAATAAAGCAGTTTTAAGTTCTATCTCTATGGTTTGTTTGCTGTTGATGTAGCCCTAAGAAGAGACTGGCGAAAATCACTTTCATGGAAAGGGGTTGCCAGGCTTCCAAAAAACTACGAGTTACCTGAAATCTCAGCAAACATTTTTTCACCCAATCTTTATGATTCTTTCAGGTAATGATCAGTACACCAAATCCACTTGGCTCACCAAATTTCGTTCTTTTAAGTTAAACCGTTGGTTTGCAGTAACCGTTTTAATTTTTAGGTTTCACTCTGTTTTCTCCTCTAAAGATACATGTATTTGGAACTTAAATCAGCTTTGTGCTAGCTCTTTGAAACTTGACACACAAAAGCAGTTTCAAGTTCTATCTCTATGGTTTGTTTGCTGTTGATATAGCCCTAAGCAGAGACTGGCGAAAATCACTTTCATGGAAAGTTGTTGCCAAGCTTCCAAAAAACTACGAGTTTCCTGAAATCTCAGCAAACATTTTTTCACCCGATCTTGATGATTCTTTCAGGTAATGATCAGTACACCAAAACTACTTGGCTCACCAAATTTCGTTCTTCTAGGTTAAACCGTTCGTATGCAGTAACCGTTTTCATTTTTAGGTTTCACCTTATTTTCTCCTATAGGGATACATGTATTTGGAAGTTTAAATCAAACACGGTTTGTGCAAGCTCTTTGTAACTTGACACAATAAAGCAGTTTCATGTTATATCTCTATGGTTAGTTTGCTATTTATGTAGCCCTAAGCAGAGACTAGCGAAAATCACTTTCATGGAAAGGGGTTGCCAAGCTTCCAAAAACTACGAGTTGCCTGAAATCTCAGCAAACTTTTTTTCACCCAATCTTGATGATTCTCTCAGGTAATGATCACTACACCAAATCCACTTGGCTCACCAAATTTCGTTCTTCTAGTTTAACCAGTTCGTTTGCAGTAACTGTTTTCATTTTTAGGTTTCACTCTGTTTTCTCGTCTAAAGATACATGTATTTGGAACTTAAATCAGCTTTGTGCTAGCTCTTTGAAACTTGACTCAAAAAAGCAGTTTCAAGTTCTATCTCTATGGTTTGTTTGCTGTTGATATAGCCCTAAGCAGAGACTGGCGAAAATCACTTTCATGGAAAGTTGTTGCCAAGCTTCCAAAAAACTACGAGTTTCCTGAAATTGCAGCAAACATTTTTTCACCCAATCTTGATGATTCTTTCAGGTAATGATCAGTACACCAAAACTACTTGGCTCACCAAATTTCGTTCTTCTAGGTTAAACCGTTCGTTTGCAGTAACCCTTAACATTTTTAGGTTTCACTCTGTTTTCTCATATAGGGATACATGTATTTGGAACTCTAAATCAAACACGATTTTTGCTAGCTCTTTGAAACTTGACACAATAAAGCAGTTTCAAGTTCTATCTCTATGGTTTGTTTGCTGTTGATGTAGCCCTAAGCAGAGAGTGGCGAAAATCACTTTCATGGAAAGGGGTTGCCAAGCTTTTAAAAAACTACGAGGTACCTGAAATGTCAGCAAACATTTTTTCACCCAATCTTGATGATTCTTTCAGGTAATGATCAGTACACCAAAACCACTTGGCTCACCAAATTTCGTACTTCTAGGTTAAACCGTTCGTTTGTAGTAACCGTTTTCATTTTTAGGTTTCACTCTGTTTTCTCTTATAGGGATACATGTATTTGGAACTCTAAATCAAACACGGTTTGTGCTAGCTTTTTGAAACTTGACACAATAAAGCAGTTTTAAGTTCTATCTCTATGGTTTGTTTGCTGTTGATGTAGCCCTAAGAAGAGACTGGCGAAAATCACTTTCATGGAAAGGGGTTGCCAGGCTTCCAAAAAACTACGAGTTACCTGAAATCTCAGCAAACATTTTTTCACCCAATCTTTATGATTCTTTCAGGTAATGATCAGTACACCAAAACCACTTGGCTCACCAAATTTCGTTCTTTTAAGTTAAACCGTTGGTTTGCAGTAACCGTTTTAATTTTTAGGTTTCACTCTGTTTTCTCCTGTAAAGATACATGTGTTTGGAACTTAAATCAGCTTTGTGCTAGCTCTTTGAAACTTGACACACAAAAGCAGTTTCAAGTTCTGTCTCTATGGTTTGTTTGCTGTTGATATAGCCCTAAGCAGAGACTGGCGAAAATCACTTTCATGGAAAGTTGTTGCCAAGCTTCCAAAAAACTACGAGTTTCCTGAAATCTCAGCAAACATTTTTTCACCGAATCTTGATGATTCTTTCAGGTAATGATCAGTACACCAAAACTACTTGGCTCACCAAATTTCGTTCTTCTAGGTTAAACCGTTCGTTTGCAGTAACCCTTACCATTTTTAGGTTTCACTCTGTTTTCTCCTATAGGGATATATGTATTTGGAACTCTAAATCAAACACGGTTTGTGCTAGCTCTTTGAAACTTGACACAATAAAGCAGTTTCAAGTTCTATCTCTATGGTTTGTTTGCTGTTGATGTAGCCCTAAGCAGAGAGTGGCGAAAATCACTTTCATGGAAAGGCTTTGCCAAGCTTTTAAAAAACTACGAGTTACCTGAAATGTCAGCAAACATTTTTTCACCCAATCTTGATGATTCTTTCAGGTAATGATCAGTACACCAAACCCACTTGGCTCACCAAATTTCGTTCTTCTAGGTTAAACCGTTCATTTGCAGTAACCGTTTTCAATTTAGGTTTCACTCTGTTTTCTCTTATAGGGATACATGTATTTGGAACTCTAAATCAAACACGGTTTGTGGTAGCTCTTTGAAACTTGACACAATATAGCAGTTTCAAGTTCTATCTCTATGGTTTGTTTGCTGTTGATGTAGCCCTAAGCAGAGACTGCCGAAAATCACTCATTGAAAGGGGTTAAAAAGCTTCCAAAAAACTACGAGTTTCCTGAAATCTTAGCAAACTTTTTTTACCCAATCTTGATGATTCTCTCACGTAATGATGAGTACACCAAAACAACTTGGCTCACCAAATTTCGTTCTTCTAGGTTAAACCGTTCGTTTGCAGTAACCGTTTTCATTTTTAGGTTTCACTCTGTTTTCTCCTATAGGGATACATGTATTTGGAACTCTAAATCAAACACGATTTGTGCTAGCTTTTTGAGACTTGACACAATAAAGCAGTTTCAATTTCTATCACTATGGTTTGTTTGCTGTTGATGTAGCCCTAAGCTGAGAGTGGCGAAAATCACTTTCATAAAAGGGGTTGCCAAGCTTCCAAAAAACTACGAGTTGCCTGAAATCTCAGCAAACATTTTTTCACCCAATCTTGATGATTTTTTAAGGTAATGATCAGTACACCAAAACCACTTGGCTCACCAAATTTCGATCTTCTAGGTTAAACCGTTCGTTTGCAGTAACCGTTTTCATGTTTAGGTTTCACTCTGTTTTCTCCTATAGGGATACGTGTATTTGGATCTCTAAATCAAACACGGTTTGTGCTAGCTCTTTGAAACTTGACACAATAAAGCAGTTTCAAGTTCTATCTCCATGGTTTGTTTGCTGTTGATGTGGCCCTAAGCCGAGACTGGCGAAAATCACTTTCATGGAAAGGGGTTGCCAAGCTTCCAAAAAACTTCGAGTTGACTGAAATCTCAGCAAACATTTTTTCACCACATCTTGATGCTTCTTTCAGGTAATGATCAGTACACCAAAACCACTTGGCTCACCAAATTTCGTTCTTCTAGGTTAAACCGTTCGTTTGCAGTAACGGTTTTCATTTTTAGGTTTCACTCTGTTTTCTCCTATAGGGATACATGTAGTTGGAACTCTAAATCAAACAAGGTTTGTGCAAGCTCTTTGAAACTTGACACAATAAAGCAGATTCATGTTCTATCTCTATGGTTAGTTTGCTATTTATGTAGCCATAAGCAGAGACTAGCGAAAATCACTTTCATGGAAAGGGGTTGCCAAGCTTCCAAAAAACTAGGAGTTGCCTGAAATCTCAGCAAACATTTTTTCACCCAATCTTGAGGAATCTCTCAGGTAATGATCAGTACACCAAAACAACTTGCTCACCAAATTTCGTTCTTCTAGTTTAAACAGTTCGTTTGCAGTAACTGTTTTCATTTTTAGGTTTCACTCTGTTTTCTCCTATAGGGATACATGTATTTGGAACTCTAAATCAAACACGGTTTGTTCTAGCTCTTTGAAACTTGACACAATAAAGCAGTTTCAAGTTCTATCTCTTGGTTTGTTTGCTGTTGATGTAGCCCTAAGCAGAGACTGGCGAAAATCACTTTCATGGAAAGGGGTTGCCAAGCTTCCAAAAAACTAGGAGTTTCCTGAAATCTCAGCAAACATTTTTTCACCCAATCTTGATGATTCTTTCAGGTAATGATCAGTACACCAAAACCACTTGGCTCACCAAATTTCGTTCTTTTAGGTTAAACCGTTGGTTTGCAGTAACCGTTTTTATTTTTAGGTTTCACTCTGTTTTCTCCTCTAGAGATACATGTATTTGGAACTCTAAATCAGCTTTGTGCTAGCTCTTTGAAATGTGACAGAAAAAAGCAGTTTCAAGTTCTATCTCTATTGTTTGTTTGCTGTTGATATAGCCCTAAGCAGAGACTGGCGAAAATCACTTTCATGGAAAGTTGTTGCCAAGCTTCCAAAAAACTACGAGTTTCCTGAAATCTCAGCAAACATTTTTTCACCCAATCTTGATGATTCTTTCAGGTAATGATCAGTACAGCAAAACTACTTGGCTCACCAAATTTCGTACTTCTAGGTTAAACCGTTCGTTTGCAGTAACCGTTTTCATTTTTAGGTTTCACTCTGTTTTCTCTTATAGGGATACATGTATTTGGAACTCTAAATCAAACACGGTTTGTGCTAGCTTTTTGAAACTTGACACAATAAAGCAGTTTTAAGTTCTATCTCTATGGTTTGTTTGCTGTTGATGTAGCCCTAAGAAGAGACTGGCGAAAATCACTTTCATGGAAAGGGGTTGCCAGGCTTCCAAAAAACTACGAGTTACCTGAAATCTCAGCAAACATTTTTTCACCCAATCTTTATGATTCTTTCAGGTAATGATCAGTACACCAAATCCACTTGGCTCACCAAATTTCGTTCTTTTAAGTTAAACCGTTGGTTTGCAGTAACCGTTTTAATTTTTAGGTTTCACTCTGTTTTCTCCTCTAAAGATACATGTATTTGGAACTTAAATCAGCTTTGTGCTAGCTCTTTGAAACTTGACACACAAAAGCAGTTTCAAGTTCTGTCTCTATGGTTTGTTTGCTGTTGATATAGCCCTAAGCAGAGACTGGCGAAAATCACTTTCATGGAAAGTTGTTGCCAAGCTTCCAAAAAACTACGAGTTTCCTGAAATCTCAGCAAACATTTTTTCACCGAATCTTGATGATTCTTTCAGGTAATGATCAGTACACCAAAACTACTTGGCTCACCAAATTTCGTTCTTCTAGGTTAAACCGTTCGTTTGCAGTAACCCTTACCATTTTTAGGTTTCACTCTGTTTTCTCCTATAGGGATATATGTATTTGGAACTCTAAATCAAACACGGTTTGTGCTAGCTCTTTGAAACTTGACACAATAAAGCAGTTTCAAGTTCTATCTCTATGGTTTGTTTGCTGTTGATGTAGCCCTAAGCAGAGAGTGGCGAAAATCACTTTCATGGAAAGGGGTTGCCAAGCTTTTAAAAAACTACGAGTTACCTGAAATGTCAGCAAACATTTTTTCACCCAATCTTGATGATTCTTTCAGGTAATGATCAGTACACCAAACCCACTTGGCTCACCAAATTTCGTTCTTCTAGGTTAAACCGTTCGTTTGCAGTAACCGTTTTCATTTTTAGGTTTCACTCTGTTTTCTCTTATAGGGATACATGTATTTGGAACTCTAAATCAAACACGGTTTGTGCTAGCTTTTTGAAACTTGACACAATAAAGCAGTTTCAAGTTCTATCTCTATGGTTTGTTTGCTGTTGATGTAGCCCTAAGAAGAGACTGGCAAAAATCACTTTCATGGAAAGGGGTTGCCAGGCTTCCAAAAAACTACGAGTTACCTGAAATCTCAGCAAACATTTTTTCACCCAATCTTTATGATTCTTTCAGGTAATGATCAGTACACGAAAACCACTTGGCTCACCAAATTTCGTTCTTTTAGGTTAAACCGTTGGTTTGCAGTAACCGTTTTCATTTTTAGGTTTCACTCTGTTTTCTCCTCTAAAGATACATGTATTTGGAACTTAAATCAGCTTTGTGCTAGTTCTTTGAAACTTGACACAAAAAAAGCAGTTTCAAGTTCTATCTCTATGGTTTGTTTGCTGTTGATATAGCCCTAAGCAGAGACTGGCGAAAATCACTTTCATGGAAAGTTGTTGCCAAGCTTCCAAAAAACTACGAGTTTCCTGAAATCTCAGCAAACATTTTCTCACCCAATCTTGATGATTCTTTCAGGTAATGATCAGTACACCAAAACTACTTGGTTCACCAAATTTCGTTCTTCTAGGTTAAACCGTTTGTTTGCAGTAACCCTTATCATTTTTAGGTTTCACTCTGTTTTCTCCTATAGGGATACATGTATTTGGAACTCTAAATCAAACACGGTTTTTGCTAGCTCTATGAAACTTGACACAATAAAGCAGTTTCAAGTTCTCTCTCTATGGTTTGTTTGCTGTTGATGTAGCCCTAAGCAGAGAGTGGCGAAAATCACTTTCATGGAAAGGGGTTGCCAAGCTTTTAAAAAACTACGAGTTACCTGAAATGTCAGCAAACATTTTTTAACCCAATCTTGATGATTCTTTCAGGTAATGATCAGTACACGAAACCCACTTGGCTCACCAAATTTCGTTCTTCTAGGTTCAACCGTTTATTTGCAGTAACCGTTTTCAATTTAGGTTTCACTCTGTTTTCTCTTATAGGGATACATGTATTTGGAACTCTAAATCAAACACGGTTTGTGGTAGCTCTTTGAAACTTGACACAATATAGCAGTTTCAAGTTCTATCTCTATGGTTTGTTTGCTGTTGATGTAGCCCTAAGCAGAGACTGCCGAAAATCACTCATTGAAAGGGGTTAAAAAGCTTCCAAAAAAACTACGAGTTTCCTGAAATCTTAGCAAACATTTTTTTACCCAATCTTGATGATTCTCTCACGTAATGATGAGTACACCAAAACCACTTGGCTCACCAAATTTCGTTCTTCTAGGTTAAACCATTCGTTTGCAGTAACCGTTTTCATTTTTAGGTTTCACTCTGTTTTCTCCTATAGGGATACATGTATTTGGAACTCTAAATCAAACACGATTTGTGCTAGCTTTTTGAGACTTGACACAATAAAGCAGTTTCAATTTCTATCACTATGGTTTGTTTGCTGTTGATGTAGCCCTAAGCTGAGAGTGGCGAAAATCACTTTCATAAAAGGGGTTGCCAAGCTTCCAAAAAACTACGAGTTGCCTGAAATCTCAGCAAACATTTTTTCACCCAATCTTGATGATTTTTTAAGGTAATGATCAGTACACCAAAACCACTTGGCTCACCAAATTTCGTTCTTCTAGGTTAAACCGTTCGTTTGCAGTAACCGTTTTCATGTTTAGGTTTCACTCTGTTTTCTCCTATAGGGATACATATATTTGGATCTCTAAATCAAACACGGTTTGTGCTAGCTCTTTGAAACTTGACACAATAAAGCAGTTTCAAGTTCTATCTCCATGGTTTGTTTGCTGTTGATGTGGCCCTAAGCCGAGACTGGCGAAAATCACTTTCATGGAAAGGGGTTGCCAAGCTTCCAAAAAACTTCGAGTTGACTGAAATCTCAGCAAACATTTTTTCACCACATCTTGATGCTTCTTTCAGGTAATGATCAGTACACCAAAACCACTTGGCTCACCAAATTTCGTTCTTCTAGGTTAAACCGTTCGTTTGCAGTAACGGTTTTCATTTTTAGGTTTCACTCTGTTTTCTCCTATAGGGATACATGTAGTTGGAACTCTAAATCAAACACGGTTTGTGCAAGCTCTTTGAAACTTGACACAATAAAGCAGATTCATGTTCTATCTCTATGGTTAGTTTGCTATTTCTGTAGCCATAAGCAGAGACTAGCGAAAATCACTTTCATGGAAAGAGGTTGCCAAGCTTCCAAAAAACTAGGAGTTGCCTGAAATCTCAGCAAACATTTTTTCACCCAATCTTGAGGAATCTCTCAGGTAATGATCAGTACACCAAAACAACTTGCTCACCAAATTTCGTTCTTCTAGTTTAAACAGTTCGTTTGCAGTAACTGTTTTCATTTTTAGGTTTCACTCTGTTTTCTCCTATAGGGATACATGTATTTGGAACTCTAAATCAAACACGGTTTGTTCTAGCTCTTTGAAACTTGACACAATAAAGCAGTTTCAAGTTCTATCTCTTGGTTTGTTTGCTGTTGATGTAGCCCTAAGCAGAGACTGGCGAAAATCACTTTCATGGAAAGGGGTTGCCAAGCTTCCAAAAAACTATGAGTTTCCTGAAATCTCAGCAAACATTTTTTCACCCAATCTTGATGATACTTTCAGTTAATGATCAGTACACCAAAACCACTTGGCTCACCAAATTTCGTTCTTTTAGGTTAAACCGTTGGTTTGCAGTAACCGTTTTTATTTTTAGGTTTCACTCTGTTTTCTCCTCTAGAGATACATGTATTTGGAACTCTAAATCAGCTTTGTGCTAGCTCTTTGAAATGTGACAGAAAAAAGCAGTTTCAAGTTCTATCTCTATGGTTTGTTTGCTGTTGATATAGCCCTAAGCAGAGACTGGCGAAAATCACTTTCATGGAAAGTTGTTGCCAAGCTTCCAAAAAACTACGAGTTTCCTGAAATCTCAGCAAACATTTTTTCACCCAATCTTGATGATTCTTTCAGGTAATGATCAGTACAGCAAAACTACTTGGCTCACCAAATTTCGTTCTTCTATGTTAAACCGTTCGTTTGAAGTAACCGTTATCATTTTTAGGTTTCATTCTGATTTCTCCTATAGGGATACATGTATTTGGAACTATAAATCAAACACGGTTTTTGCTAGCTCTTTGAAACTTGACACAATAAAGCAGTTTCAAGTTCTATCTCTACGGTTTGTTTGCTGGTGATGTAGCCCTAAGCAGAGAGTGGCGAAAATCACTTTCATGGAAAGGGGTTGCCAAGCTTTTAAAAAACTACGAGTTGCCTGAATTGTCAGCAAACATTTTTTCACCCAATCTTGATGATTCTTTCAGGTAATGATCAGTACACCAAAACCACTTGGCTCACCAAATTTCGTTCTTCTAGGTTAAACCGTTCGTTTGCTGTAACCATTTTCATGTTTAGGTTTCACTCTGTTTTCTCCTATAGGGATACATGTATTTGGATCCCTAAATCAAACACGGTTTGTGCTAGCTTTTTGAAACTTGACACAATAATGCAGTTTCAATTTCTATCACTATGGTTTGTTAGCTGTTGATGTAGCCCTAAGCAGAGACCTCCGAAAATCACTATCATTGAAAGGGGTTACCAAGCTTCCAAAAAAACTACGAGTTACCTGAAATATCAGCAAACATTTTTTAATTAATCTTGATGATTCTTTCAAGTAATGATCAGTACACCAAAACCACTTGGCTCACTAAATTTTGTTCTTCTAGTTTAAACCGTTCGTTTGCAGTAACCGTTTTCATTTTTAGGTTTCACTCTGTTTTCTCCTATAGGGATACATGTATTTGGAACTCTAAATCAAACACGGTTTGTGCTAGCTCTTTGAAACTTGACACAATAAAGCAGTTTAAAGTTCTATCTCTATGGTTTGCTTGCTGTTGATGTAGACCTAAGCAGAGACTGGCGAAAATCACTTTCATGGAAAGGTGTTGCCAAGCTTCCAAAAAACTAAGAGTTGCCTCAAATCTCAGCCAACATTTTTTCACCCAATCTTGATGATTCTTTCAGGTAATGATCAGTACACCAAAACGACTTGGCTCACCAAATTTCATTCTTCTAGCTTAAACCGTTCGTTTGCAGTAACCGTTTTCATTTTTATGTTTCACTCTGTTTTCTCCTCTAGGGATACATGTATTTGGAACTCTAAATCAAACACGGTTTGTGCAATCTCTTTGAAACTTGACACAATAAATCAATTTAAAGTTCTATCTCTTTGGTTTGTATGCTGTTGATGTAGCCCTAAGCAGAGACTGGCGAAAATCACTTTCATGGAAAGGGGTTGCCAAGCTTCCAAAAAACTACGGGTTTCCTATAATCTCAGCAAAAAATTTTTCAACCAATCTTGATGATTCTTTCAGGTAATGATCAGTACACCAAAACTACTTGGCTCACCAAATTTCGTTCTTCTAGGTTAAACCGTTCGTTTGCAGTAACCATTTTTATTTTTAGGTTTCACTCTGTTTTCTCCTATAGGGAAACATGTATTTGGAACTCTAAATCAAACAGGGTTTGTGCTAGCTCTTTGAAACTTGACACAATAAAGCAGTTTCACGTTCTATCTCTATGTTTTGTTTGCTGTTGATGTATCCCTATGAAGAGACTGACGAAAATCACTATCATGAAAAGGAGTTGCCAAGCTTCCAAAAAACTACTAGTTGTCTGAAATCTCAGCAAACATTTTTTTACCCAATCTTGATGATTCTTTCAGGTAATGATCAGTACACCAAAACCACTTGTCTCACCAAATTTCGTTCTTCTAGGTTAAACCGTTCTTTTGTAGTAACCGTTTTCATTTTTAGGTTTCACTCTGTTTTCTCCTATAGGGATACATGTATTTGGAACTCTAAATCAAACACGGTTTGTGCTAGCTCTTTGAAACTTGACACAATAAAGCAGTTTCAAGTTCTATCTCTATGGTTTGTTTGCTGTTGATGTAGCCCTAAGCAGAGACTGGCGAAAATCACTTTCATAGAAAGTGGTGGCCAAGCTTCCAAAAAACTACGAGTTTCCTGAAATCTCAGCCAACATTTTTTCACCCAATCTTGATGATTCTTTCAGGTAATGATCAGTACACCAAAACCACTTGGCTCACCAAATTTCATTCTTCTAGCTTAAACCGTTCATTTGCAGTAACCGTTTTTATTTTTAGGTTTCACTCTGTTTTCTCCTATAGGGATACATGTATTTGGAACTCTAAATCAAACACGGTTTGTGCTAGCTCTTTTAAACTTGACACAATAGAGCAGTTTCAAGTTCTATCTCTATGGTTTGTTTTCTGTTGATGTAGCACTAAGCAGAGACTGGCGAAAATCACTTTCATGGAAAGGGGTTGACAAGAATCCAAAAAACTACGAGTTGCCTGAAATCTCAGCGAACATTTTTTCAACCAATCTTGATGATTCTTTCAGGTAATGATCAGTACACCGAAACCACTTGGCTCACCAAATTTCGTTCTTCTAGGTTAAACCGTTCGTTTGCAGTAACCGTTTTCATTTTTAGGTTTCACTCTGTTTTCTCCTCTAGGGATACATGTATTTGGAACTCTAAATCAAACACGGTTTGTGCTATCTCTTTGAAACTTGACACAATAAATCAGTTTAAAGTTCTATCTCTTTGGTTTGTATGCTGTTGATGTAGCCCTAAGCAGAGACTGGCGAAAATCACTTTCATGGAAAGGGGTTGCCAAGCTTCCAAAAAACTACGGGTTTCCTGAAATCTCAGCAAAAAATTTTTCAACCAATCTTGATGATTCTTTCAGGTAATTATCAGTACACCAAAACCACTTGGCTCACCAAATTTCGTACTTCTAGGTTAAACCGTTCGTTGGCAGTAACCATTTTTATTTTTAGGTTTCACTCTGTTTTCTCCTATAGGGAAACATGTATTTGGAACTCTAAATCAAACACGGTTTGTGCTAGCTCTTTGAAACTTGACACAATAAAGCAGTTTCACGTTCTATCTCTATGTTTTGTTTGCTGTTGATGTATCCATATGAAGAGACTGGCGAAAATCACTATCATGAAAAGGGGTTGCCAAGCTTCCAAAAAACTACTAGTTGCCTGAAATCTCAGCAAACATTTTTTTACCCAATCTTGATGATTCTTTCAGGTAATGATAAGTACACAAAAACCACTTGTCTCACCAAATTTCGTTCTTCTAGGTTAAACCGTTCTTTTGTAGTAACCGTTTTCATTTTTAGGTTTCACTCTGTTTTCTCCTATAGGGATACATGTATTTGGAACTCTAAATCAAACACAGTTTGTGCTAGCTCTTTGAAACTTGACACAATAAAGCAGTTTCAAGTTCTATCTCTATGGTTTGTTTTCTGTTGATGTAGCCCTAAGCTGAGACTGGCGAAAATCACTTTCATGGAAAGGGGTGGCCAAGCTTCCAAAAAACTACGAGTTGCCTGAAATCTCAGCCAACATTTTTTCACCCAATCTTGATGATTCTTTCAGGTAATGATCAGTACACCAAAACGACTTGGCTCACCAAATTTCATTCTTCTAGCTTAAACCGTTCGTTTGCAGTAACCGTTTTCATTTTTATGTTTCACTCTGTTTTCTCCTCTAGGGATACATGTATTTGGAACTCTAAATCAAACACGGTTTGTGCAATCTCTTTGAAACTTGACACAATAAATCAATTTAAAGTTCTATCTCTTTGGTTTGTATGCTGTTGATGTAGCCCTAAGCAGAGACTGGCGAAAATCACTTTCATGGAAAGGGGTTGCCAAGCTTCCAAAAAACTACGGGTTTCCTATAATCTCAGCAAAAAATTTTTCAACCAATCTTGATGATTCTTTCAGGTAATTATCAGTACACCAAAACTACTTGGCTCACCAAATTTCGTTCTTCTAGGTTAAACCGTTCGTTTGCAGTAACCATTTTTATTTTTAGGTTTCACTCTGTTTTCTCCTATAGGGAAACATGTATTTGGAACTCTAAATCAAACAGGGTTTGTGCTAGCTCTTTGAAACTTGACACAATAAAGCAGTTTCACGTTCTATCTCTATGTTTTGTTTGCTGTTGATGTATCCCTATGAAGAGACTGACGAAAATCACTATCATGAAAAGGAGTTGCCAAGCTTCCAAAAAACTACTAGTTGTCTGAAATCTCAGCAAACATTTTTTTACCCAATCTTGATGATTCTTTCAGGTAATGATCAGTACACCAAAACCACTTGTCTCACCAAATTTCGTTCTTCTAGGTTAAACCGTTCTTTTGTAGTAACCGTTTTCATTTTTAGGTTTCACTCTGTTTTCTCCTATAGGGATACATGTATTTGGAACTCTAAATCAAACACGGTTTGTGCTAGCTCTTTGAAACTTGACACAATAAAGCAGTTTCAAGTTCTATCTCTATGGTTTGTTTGCTGTTGATGTAGCCCTAAGCAGAGACTGGCGAAAATCACTTTCATAGAAAGTGGTGGCCAAGCTTCCAAAAAACTACGAGTTTCCTGAAATCTCAGCCAACATTTTTTCACCCAATCTTGATGATTCTTTCAGGTAATGATCAGTACACCAAAACCACTTGGCTCACCAAATTTCATTCTTCTAGCTTAAACCGTTCATTTGCAGTAACCGTTTTTATTTTTAGGTTTCACTCTGTTTTCTCCTATAGGGATACATGTATTTGGAACTCTAAATCAAACACGGTTTGTGCTAGCTCTTTTAAACTTGACACAATAGAGCAGTTTCAAGTTCTATCTCTATGGTTTGTTTTCTGTTGATGTAGCACTAAGCAGAGACTGGCGAAAATCACTTTCATGGAAAGGGGTTGACAAGAATCCAAAAAACTACGAGTTGCCTGAAATCTCAGCGAACATTTTTTCAACCAATCTTGATGATTCTTTCAGGTAATGATCAGTACACCGAAACCACTTGGCTCACCAAATTTCGTTCTTCTAGGTTAAACCGTTCGTTTGCAGTAACCGTTTTCATTTTTAGGTTTCACTCTGTTTTCTACTATAGAAATACATGCATTTGGAACTCTAAATCAAACACGGTTTATACTAGCTCTTTGAAACTTGACACAATAAAGCAGTTTCAAGTTCTATGTCTATGGTTTCTTTGCTGTTGATGTAGCCCTAAGCAGAGACTGGCGAAAATCACTTTCATGGAAAGGGGATGCCAAGCTTCCAAAAAACTACGAGTTGCCTGAAATCTCAGCAAACATTTTTTCACCCAATCTTGATGATTCTTTCAGGTAATGATCAGTACACCAAAACCACTTGTTTCACAAAATTTCGTTCTTCTAGGTTAAACCGTTGGTTTGCAGTAACCGTTTTCATTTTTAGGTTTCACTCTGTTTTCTCCTATAGGGATACATGTATTTGGAACTCTAAATGAAACACGGTTTGTGCTAGCTCTTTGAAATTTGACACAATAAAGCAGTTTCAAGTTCTCTCTCTATGGTTTGTTTGCTGTTGATGTAGCCCTAAGCAGAGACTTGAGAAAATCACTTTCATGGAAAGGGGTTGCCAAGCTTCCAAAAAACTACGAGTTGCCTGAAATCTCAGCCAACATTTTTTCACCCAATCTTGATGATTGTTTAAGGTAATGATCAGTACACCAAAACCACTTGGCTCACCAAATTTCATTCTTCTAGCTTAAACCGTTCGTTTGCAGTAATCGTTTTTATTTTTAGGTTTCACTCTGTTTTCTCCTATAGGGATACATGTATTTGGAACTCTAAATCAAACATTGTTTGTGCTACCTCTTTGAAACTTGACTCAATAAAGCAGTTTCAAGTTCTATCTCTATGGTTTGTTTGCTGTTGAGGTAGCCCTAAGCAGAGACTGGCGAAAATCACTTTCATGGAAAGGGGTTGCCAAGCTTCCAAAAAACTACGAGTTGCCTGAAATCTCAGCCAACATTTTTTCACCCAATCTTGATGATTCTTTCAGGTAATGATCAGTACACCAAAACCACTTGGCTCAACAAATTTCGCTCTTCTAGGTTAAACCGTTCGTTTGCAATAACCGTTTTCATTTTTAGGTTTCACTCTGTTTTCTCCTATAGGGATACATGTATTTGGAACCCTAAATCAAACACGGTTTGTGCTAGCTCTTTGACACTTGACACAATAAAGCACTTTCAAGTTCTATCTCTATGGATTGTTTGCTGTTGATGTAGCCCTAAACAGAGACTGTTGAAAATCACTTTCATTGAAAGAGGTTGCCAAGCTTTCAAAAAACTACGAGTTGCCTGAAATCTCAGCAAACAGTTTTTCACCCAACCTTGATGATTCTTTCAGGTAATGATCAGTACACCAAAACCACTTGGCTCACCAAATTTCGTTCTTCTAGGTTAAACCGTTCGTTTGCAGTAACCGTTTTCATTTTTAGGTTTCACTATGTTTTCTCCTATAGGGATACATGTATTTGGAACTCTAAATCAAACACGGTTTGTGCTAGCTCTTTGAAAATTGACACAATAAAGCAGTTTCACGTTCTATCTCTATGGTTTGTTTGCTGTTCATTAGCCCTAAGCAGAGAGTGGCGAAAATCACTTTTATGGAAAGGGGTTGCCAAGCTTCCAAAAAACGACGAGTTGCCTGAAATCTCAGCCAACATTTTTTCACCCAATCTTGATGATTCTTTCAGGTAATGATCAGTACACCAAAACCACTTGGCTCACCAAATTTCGTTCTTCTATGTTAAACCGTTCGTTTGTAGTAACCGTTTTCATTTTTAGATTTCACTCTGTTTTCTCCTATAGGGATACATGTATTTGGAAATCTAAATCAAACACGGTTTGTGCTAGCTCTTTGAAACTTGACACAATAAAGAAGTTTCAAGTTCCGTCTATGGTTTGTTTGCTGTTTATGTAGCCCTAAGCAGAGACTGGGGAAAATCACTTTCATGGAAAGGGGTTGCCAAGCTTCCAAAAAACTACGAGTTCCCTGAAATCTCAGCAAACATTTTTTCACCCAATCTTGATGATTCTTTCAGGTAATGATCAGTACACCAAAACCACTAGGCTCACCAAGTTTTTTCTTCTAGGTTAAACCGTTCGTTTGCAGTAACCTTTTTCATTTTTAGGTTTCACTCTGTTTTCTCCTATAGGGATACATGTATTTGGAACTCTAAATCAAACACGGATTCTGCTTGCTCTTTGAAACTTGACACAATAAAGCAGTTTCAAGTTCTATCTCTATGGTTTGTTTGCTGTTGATATAGACCTAAGCAGAGACTGGCGAAAATCACTTTCATGGAAAGGGGTTGCCAAGCTTCCAAAAAACTACGAGTTGCCTGAAATCTCAGCAAACATTTTTTCACCCAATCATGATGATTCTTTCAGGAAATGATCAGTACACCAAAACCACTTGGCTCACCAAATTTCGTTCTTCTAGCTTAAAATGTTTGTTTGCAGTAACCATTTTAATTATTAGGTTTCACTCTGTTTTCTCCTATAGGGATACATATATTTGGAACTCTAAATCAAACACGGTTTGTTCTAGTTCTTTGAAACTTGACACAATAAAGCAGCATCAAGTTCTATCTCTATGGTTTGTTTGATGTAAATGTAGCCCTAAGCAGATACTGGCGAAAATCACTTTCATGGAAAGGGGTTGCCAAGCTTCCAAAAAACTACGAGTTGCCTGAAATCTCAGCAAACATTTTTCACCCAATCTTGATGATTCTTTCAGGTAATGATCAGTACACCAAAACCACTTGGCTGACCAAATTTCGTTCTTTTAGGTTAAACCGTTCGTTTGCAGTAACAGTTTTCATTTTTAGGTTTTACTCTGTTTTCTCCTATAGGGATACATGTATTTGGAACTCTAAATCAAAAACGGTTTGTACTAGCTCTTTGATTCTTGACACAATAAAGCAGTTTCAAGTTCTATCTCTATGGTTTGTTTGCTGTTGATGTAGCCCTAAGCAGAGACTGGCGAAAATCACTTTCATGGAAAGGGGTTGCCAAGCTTCCAAAAAACTACGAGTTGCCTGAAATCTCAGCAAACATTTTTTCACCCAATCATGATGATTCTTTCAGGTAATGATCAGTACACCAAAACCACTTGGCTCACCAAATTTCGTTCTTCTAGCTTAAAATCTTTGTTTGCAGTAACCATTTTAATTATTATGTTTCACACTGTTTTCTCCTATAGGGATACATGTATTTGGAACTCTAAATCAAACACGGTTTGTTCTAGCTCTTTGAAACTTGACACAATAAAGCAGCATCAAGTTCTACTCTATGGTTTGTTTGCTGTTAATGTAGCCCTAAGCAGATACTGGCGAAAATCACTTTCATGGAAAGGGGTTGCCAAGCTTCCAAAAAACTACGAGTTGCCTGAAATCTCAGCAAACATTTTTTCACCCAATCTTGATGATTCTTTCAGGTAATGATCAGTACACCAAAACCACTTGGCTGACCAAATTTGGTTCTTTTAGGTTAAACCGTTCGTTTGCAGTAACCGTTTTCACTTTTAGGTTTTACTCTGTTTTCTCCTATAGGGATACATGTATTTGGAACTCTAAATCAAACACGGTTTGTGCTAGCTCTTTGAAACTTGACACAATAAAGCAGTTTCAAGTTCTATCTCTATTGTTTGTTTGCTGATGATGTAGCCCTAAGCAGAGACTGGCGAAAATCAGTTTCAAGGAAAGGGGTTGCCAAGCTTCCAAAAAACTACGAGTTGCCTGAAATCTCAGCCAACATTTTTTCACCCAATCTTGATGATTCTTTCAGGTAATGATCAGTACACCAAAACCACTTGGCTCAACAAATTTCGTTCTTCTAGGTTAATCCGTTCGTTTGCAGTAACCGTTTTCATTTTTAGGTTTCACTCTGTTTTCTGCTATAGGGATACATGTATTTGGAACTCTAAATCAAATACGGTTTGTGCTAGCTCTTTGAAACTTGACACAATAAAGCAGTTTCAAGTTCTATCTCTATGGTTTATTTGCTGTTGATGTAGCCCTAAGAAGAGACTGGCGAAAATCACTTTCATGGAAAGGGGTTGCCAAGCTTCCAAAAAACTACGAGTTGCCTGAAATCTCAGCAAACATTTTTTGACCCAATCATGATGATTCTTTCATTTAATGATCAGTACACCAAAACCACTGGGCTCACCAAATTTCGTTCTTCTAGCTTAAAATGTTTGTTTGCAGTAACCATTTTAATTATTAGGTTTCACTCTGTTTTATCCTATAGGGATACATGTATTTGTAACTCTAAATCAAACACGGTTTGTTCTAGCTCTTTGAAACTTGACACAATAATGCAGCATCAAGTTCTATCTCTATGGTTTGTTTGCTGTTAATGTAGCCCTAAGCAGATACTGGCGAAAATCACTTTCATGGAAAGGGGTTGCCAAGCTTCCAAAAAACTACGAGTTGCCTGAAATCTCAGCAAACATTTTTTGACCCAATCTTGATGATTCTTTCAGGTAATGATCAGTACACCAAAACCACTTGGCTGACCAAATTTCGTTCTTTAAGGTTAAACCGTTCATTTGCAGTAACCGTTTTCATTTTTAGGTTTTACTCTGTTTTCTCCTATAGAGATACATGTATTTGGAACTCTAAATCAAACACGGTTTGTGCTAGCTCTTTGAACCTTGACACAATAAAGCAGTTTCAAGTTCTATCTCTATGGTTTGTTTGCTGTTGATGTAGCCCTAAGCAGAGACTGGCGAAAATCACTTTCATAGAAAGGGGTTGCCAAGCTTCCAAAAAACTACAAGTTGCCTGAAATCTCAGCAAACATTTTTTCACCCAATCATGATGATTCTTTCAGGTAATGATCAGTACACCAAAACCACTTGGCTCACCAAATTTCGTTCTTCTAGCTTAAAATGTTTGTTTGCAGTAACCATTTTAATTATTAGGTTTCACTCTGTTTTCTCCTATAGAGATACATGTATTTGGAACTCTAAATCAAACACGGTTTGTTCTAGCTCTTTGAAACTTGACACAATAAAGCAGCATCAAGTTCTATCTCTATGGTTTGTTTGCTGTTAATGTAGCCCTAAGCAGATACTGGCGAAAATCACTTTCATGGAAAGGGGTTGCCAAGCTTCCAAAATACTACGAGTTGCCTGAAATCTCAGCAAACATTTTTTCACCCAATCTTGATGATTCTTTCAGGTAATGATCAGTACACCAAAACCACTTGGCTGACCAAATTTCGTTCTTTTAGGTTAAATCGTTCGTTTGCAGTAACCGTTTTCATTTTTAGGTTTTACTCTGTTTTCTCCTATAGGGATACATGTATTTGGAACTCTAAATCAAACACGGTTTGTGCTAGCTCTTTGAAACTTGACACAATAAAGCAGTTTCAAGTTCTATCTCTATTGTTTGTTTGCTGTTGATATAGCCCTAAGCAGAGACTGGCGAAAATCAGTTTCAAGGAAAGGGGTTGCCAAGCTTCCAAAAAACTACCAGTTGCCTGAAATCTCAGCAAACATTTTTTCACCCAATCTTGATGATTCTTTCAGGTAATGATCAGTACGCCAAAACCACTTGGCTCACCAAATTTCGTTCTTCTAGGTTAAACCGTTCGTTTGCAGTAACCGTTTTCATTTTTAGGTTTCACTCTGTTTTCTCCTATAGGGATACATGTATTTGGAACTCTAAATCAAACACGGTTTGTGCTAGCTCTTTGAAACTTGACACAATAAAGCAGTTTCAAGTTCTATCTCTATGGTTTATTTGCTGTTGATGTAGCCCTAAGCAGAGACTGACGAAAATCACTTTCATGAAAAGGGGTTGCCAAGCTTCCATAAAACTACGAGTTGCCTAAAATCTCAGGAAACATTTTTTCACCCAATCTAGATGATTCTTTCAGGTAATGATCAGTACACCAAAACCACTTGGCTCAACAAATTTCGTTCTTCTAGTTTAAACCGTTCGATTGCAGTAACCGTTTTCATTTTTAGGTTTCACTCTGTTTTCTCCTATAGGGATACATGTATTTGGAACTCTAAATCAAACACGGTTTGTGCTAGCTCTTTGAAACTTGACACAATAAAGCAGTTTCAAGTTCTATCTCTATGGTTTGTTTGCTGTTGATGTAGCCCTAAGCAGAGATTGGTGAAAATCACTTTCATGGAAAGGGGTTGCCAAGCTTCCAAAAAACTACGAGTTGCCTGATATCTCAGCCAACATTTTTTCACCCAATCTTGATGATTCTTTCAGGTAATGATCAGTACACCAAAACCACCAGGCTCCCTAAATTTCGTTCTTCTAGGTTAAACCGTTCGTTTGCAGTAACCGTTTTCATTTTTAGGTTTCACTCTGTTTTCTCCTATAGGGATACATGTATTTGGAACTCTAAATCAAACACGGTTTGTGCTAGCTCTTTGAAACGTGACACAATAAAGCAGTTTCACGTTCTATCTCTATGGTTTGTTTGATGTTGATGTAGCCCAAAGCAGAGACTGGCGAAAATCACTTTCATGGAAAGGGGTTGCCAAGCTTCCAAAAAACTACGAGTTGCCTGAAATCTCAGCAAACATTTTTTCACCCAATCTTGATGATTCTTTCAGGTAATGATCAGTACACCAAAACCCCTTGGCTCACCAAATTTCGTTTTTCTAGGTTAAACCATTCGTTTGCAGTACCCATTTTCATTTTTAGGTTTCACTCTGTTTTCTCCTGTAGAAATACATGTATTTGGAACTCTAAATGAAACACGGTTTGTGCTAGCTCTTTGAAAGTTGATACAATAAAGCAGTTTCAAGTTCTATGTCTATGGGTTGTTTGATGTTGATGTTGCCCTAAGCAGAGACTGGCGAAAATCACTTTCATGGAAAGGGGTTGCCAAGCTTCCAAAAAACTACGAGTTGCCTGAAATCTCAGCAAACATTTTTTCACCCAATCCTGATGATTCTTTCAGGTAATGATCAGTACACCAAAACCACTTGGCTCACCAAATTTCGTTCTTCTAGGTTAAACCGTTCGTTTGCAGTAACCGTTTTCATTTTTAGGTTTCACTCTGTTTTCTCCTATAGGGATACATGTATTTGGAACTCTAAATCAAACACGGTTTGTGCTAGCTCTTTGAAACTTGACACAATAAAGCAGTTTCACGTTCTATCTCTATGGTTTGTTTGCTGTTGATGTAGCCCTAAGCAGAGACTGGCGAAAATCTTTTTCATGGAAAGGGGTTGCCAAGCTTTCAAAAAACTACGAGTTACCTGAAATCTCAGCAAACATTTTTTCGGCCAATCTTGATGATTCCTTCAGGTAATGATCAGTACACCAAAACCACTTGGCTCACCAAATTTCGTTCTTCTATGTGAAACCGTTCGTTTGCAGTAACCGTTTTCATTTTTAGGTTTCACTCTGTTTTCTCCTGTAGGGATACATGTATTTTGAACTCTAAATGAAACACGGTTTGTGCTAGCTCTTTGAAAGTTGACACAATAAAGCAGTTTCAAGTTCTATCTCTATGGTTTGTTTGATGTTGATGTTGCCCTAAGCAGAGACTGGCGAAAATCACTTTCATGGAAAGGCTTTGCCAAGCTTCCAAAAAACTACGAGTTGCCTGAAATCTCAGCAAAAATTTTTTCACCCAATCCTGATGATTCTTTCAGGTAATGATCAGTACACCAAAACCACTTGGCTCACCAAATTTCGTTCTTCTAGGTTAAACCGTTCGTTTGCAGTAACCGTTTTCATTTTCAGGTTTCACTCTGTTTTCTCCTATAGGGATCCATGTATTTGGAACTCTAAATCAAACACGGTTTGTGCTAGCTCTTTGAAACTTGACACAATAAAGCAGTTTCAAGTTCTATATCTATGGTTTGTTTGCTGTTGATGTAGCCCTAAGCAGAGACTGGCGAAAATCACTTTCATGGAAAGAGGTTGCCAAGCTTCCAAAAAACTACGAGTTGACTGAAATCTCAGCAAACCTTTTTTCTCCCAATCTTGATGATTCTTTCAGGTAATGATCAGTACACCAAAACCACTTGGCTCAACAAATTTCGTTCTTCTAGGTTAAACCGTTCGTTTGCAGTAACCCTTTTCATTTTTAGGTTTCACTCTGTTGTCTCCTATAGGGATACATGTATTTGGAACTCTAAATCAGGTATGTGCTAGCTCTTTGAAACTTGACACAATAAAGCAGTTTCAAGTTCTATCTCTATGGTTTGTTTGCTGTTGATGTAGCCCTAAGCAGAGACTGGCGAAAATCACTTTCATGGAAAGGGGTTGCCAAGCTTCCAAAAAACTACGAGTTGCCTGAAATCTCAGCAAACATTTTTTCACCCAATCTTGACGATTCTTTCAGGTAATGATCAGTACACCAAAACCACTTGGCTCACCAAATTTCGTTCTTCTAGGTTAAACCGTTCGTTTGCAGTAACGTTTTCATTTTTAGGTTTCACTGTGTTTTCTCCTCTAGGGATACATGTATTTGGAACTCTAAATCAAACACGGTTTGTGCTAGCTCTTTGAAAGTTGACACAATAAAGCAGTTTCAAGTTCTATCTCTACGGTTTGTTTGCTGTTGATGTAGCCCTAAGAAGAGACTGGCGAAAATCACTTTCATAAAAAGTGGTTGCCAAGCTTCCAAAAGAATTCGAGTTGCCTGAAATCTCAGCAAACATTTTTTCACCCAATCCTGATGATTCTTTCAGGTAATGATCAGTACACCAAAACCACTTGGCTCACCAAATTTCGTTCTTCTGGGTTAAAACGTTCGTTTGCAGTAACCGTTTTCATTTTCAGGTTTCACTCTATTTTCTCCTATAGGGATCCATATATTTGTAACTCTAAATCAATCACGGTTTGTGCTAGCTCTTTGAAACTTGATACAATAAAGCAGTTTCACGTTTTATCTCTATGGTTTGTTTGCTGTTGATGTAGCCCTAAGCAGAGACTGGCGAAAATCACTTTCATGGAAAGGGGTTACCAAGCTTCCAAAAAACTACGAGTTGCAAGAAATCTCAGCAAATATTTTTTCATCCATTCTTGATGATTCTTTCAGGTAATGATCAGTACACCAAACCCATTTGGCTCACCAAATTTCGTTCTACTAGGTTAAACCGTTCGTTTGCAGTAACCGTTTAAATATTTTGGTTTCACTCTGTTTTCTCCTCTAGGGATACATGTATTTGGAACTCTAAATCAAACACGGATTGTGCTAGCTCTTTGACACTTGACACAATAAAGCAGTTTCAAGTTTTATGTCTATGGTTTGTTTGCTGTTGATGTAGCCCTAAGCAGAGACTGGCGAAAATCACTTTCATGGAAAGGGGTTGCCATGCTTCCAAAAAACTATGAGTTGCCTGAAATCTCAGCCAACATTTTTTCACCCAATCTTGATGATTCTTTCAGGTAATGATCAGTACACCAAAACCACTTGTTTCACCAAATTTCGTTCTTCCAGTTTAAACCGTTCGTTTGCAGTAACCGTTTTCATTTTTAGGTTTCACTCTGTTTTCTCCTATAGGGATACATGTATTTGGAACTCTAAATCAAACACGGTTTGTGCTAGCTCTTTGAAACTTGACACAATAAAGCAGTTTCAAGTTCAATCTCTATGGATTGTTTGCTGTTGATGTAGCCCTAAGCAGAGACTGGCGAAAATCACTTTCAGGAAAGGGGTTGCCAAGCTTCCAAAAAACTACGTGTTGCCTGAAATCTCAGCAAACATTTTTTCACCCAATCTTGATGATTCTTTCAGGTAATAATCAGTACACCAAATCCACTAGGCTCTCCAGGTTTCGTTCTTCTAGGTTAAACTGTTCGTTTGCAGTAACCGTTTTCATTTTTAGGTTTCACTCTGTTTTCTCCTATAGCAATACATGTATTTGGAACTCTAAATCAAACACGGTTTGTGCTAGCTCTTTGAAACTTGACACAATAAAGCATTTTCAAGTTCTGTCTCTATGGTTTGATTGCGGTTGATGTAGCCCTAAGCAGAGACTGGCGAAAATCACTTTCATGGAAAGGGGTTGCCAAGGTTCTTAAAAACTACGAGTTGCCTGAAATCACAGCCAACATTTTTTCACCCAATCTTGATGATTCTTTCATGTAATGATCAGTACACCAAAACCACTTGGCTCACCAAATTTCGTTTTTCTTGGTTAAACCGTTCGTTTTCAGTACCCATTTTCATTTTTAGGTTACACTCTTTTTTCTCCTATAGAAATAATGTTATTTAGAACTCTAAATCAAACACGGTTTGTGCTAATTCTTTGAAACTTGACACAATAAAGCAGTTTCAAGTTCTATTTCTATGATTTGTTTGGTGTTGATGTAGCCCTAAGCAGAGAGGGGCGAAAATCACTTTCATGGAAAGAGGTTGCCAAGCTTCCAAAAAACTACGAATTGCCTGAAATCTCAGCAATCATTTTTTCACCCAATCTTGATGATTCTTTCACGGAATGGTCAGTACACCAAAACCACTTGGCTCACCAAATTTCGTTCTTCTAGGTTAAACTGTTCGTTTGCAGTAACCGTTGTCATTTTTAGGTTTCACTCTGTTTTCTCCTATAGGGATACATGTATTTGGAACTCTAAATCAAACACGGTTTGTGCTAGCTCTTTGAAACTTGACACAATAAAGGAGTTTCAAGTTCTATTTCTATGGTTTGTTTGCTGTTGATGTAGCCCTAAGCAGAGAGGGGCGAAAATCACTTTCATGGAAAGGGGTTGCCATGCTTCCAAAAAACTACGAGTTGCCTGAAATCTCAGCAATCATTTTTTCACCCAATCTTGATGATTCTTTCACGGAATGGTCAGTACACCAAAACCACTTGGCTCACCAAATTTCGTTCTTCTAGGTTAAATCATTCGTTTGCTGTAACCGTTGTCATTTTTAGGTTTCACTCTGTTTTCTCCTATAGGGATACATGCATTTGGAACTCTAAATCAAACACAGTTTGTGCTAGTTCTTTGAAACTTGACACAATAAAGCAGTTTAAAGTCTATCTCTATGGTTTGTTTGCTATTGATGTAGCACTAAGCAGAGACTGGCGAAAATCACTCTCATTTAAAGGGGTTGCAAGCTTCCAAAAAACTACGAGTTGCCTGAAATCTCAGCAAACATTTTTTCACCCAATCTTGATGATTCTTTCAGGTAATGATCAGTACACCAAAACCTCTAGGATCACCAGTTTCGTTCTTCTAGGTTAAATTGTTCGATTGCAGTAACCGTTTTCATTTTTAGGTTTCACTCTGTTTTCTCCTATAGGGATATATGTATTTGGAACTCTTAATCAGGTTTGTGCTAGCTCGTTGAAACTTGACAAAATAAAGCAGTTTCAAGTTCTCTCTCTATGATTTGTTTGCTGTTGATGTAGCACTAAGCAGAGACTGGCGAAAATCACTTTCATGGAAAGGGGTTGCCAAGCTTCCAAAAAACTACGATTTGCCTGAAATCTCAGCAAACATTTTTTCACCCAATCTTGATGATTCTTTCAGGTAATGATCAGTACACCAAAACCACTAGGCTCACCAGGTTTCTTTCTTCTAGGTTAAACCGTTCGTTTGCAGTAACCGTTTTCATTATTAGGTTTCACTCTGTTTTCTCCTATAAGGATACATGTATTTGGAACTCTAAATCAAACATGGTTTCTGCTAGCTCTTTGAAACTTGACACAATAAAGCAGATTCAAGTTCTGTCTCTATTGTTTGTTTGCTGTTGATGTAGCCCTAAGCAGAGACTGGCGAAAATCACTTTCATGGAAAGGGGTTGCCAAGCTTCCAAAAAACTACGAGTTTCCTGAAATCTCAGCAAACATTTTTTCACCCTATCTTGATGATTCTTTCAGGAAATGATCAGTACACCAAAACCACTTGGCTCACCAAATTTCGTTCTTCTAGGTTAAACCGTTCGTTTGCAGTAACCGTTTTCATTTTTAGGTTTCACTCTGTTTTCTCCTATAAGGTTACATGTATTTGGAACTCTAAATCAAACACGGTTTGTGCTAGCTCTTTGAACCTTGAAACAATAAAGCAGTTTCAAGTTCTATCTCTATGGTTTGTTTGCTGTTAATGTAGCCCTAAGCAGAGACAGGCGAAAATCACTTTCATGGAAAGCGTTTTCTAGGCTTCCAAAAAACTACGAGTTGCCTGAAATCTCAGCAAATATTTTTTTACCAAATCTTGATGATTCTTTCAGGTAATGATCAGTACACCAAAACCACTTGGCTCACCAAATTTCATTCTTTTAGGGTAAACCGTTCGTTTACAGTAACCGTTTTCATTTTTAGGTTTCACTTTGTTTTCTCCTCTAGGGATACATGTAGTTGGAACTCTAAATCAAACACGGTTTGTGCTAGCTCTTTGAAACTTGACACAATAAAGCAGTTTCAAGTTCTATCTCTATGGTTTGTTTGCTGTTGATGTAGCCCTAAGCAAAGACTGGCGAAAATCACTTTCATGGAAAGGGTTGCCAAGCTTCCAAAAAACTACGAGTTGCCTGAAATGTCCGCAAACATTTTTTCATCCAATCTTGATGATTTTTTCAGGTAATGATAAGTACACCAAAACCACTTGGCTCACCAAATTTCGTTCTTCTAGGTTAAACCGTTCGTTTGTAGTAACCGTTTTCATTTTTAGGTTTCACTCTGTTTTCTCCTATAGGGATACATGTATTTGGAACTCTAAATCAAACACGGTTTGTGCTAGCTCTTTGAAACTTGACACAATAAAGCAGTTTCAAGTTCTATATCTATGGTTTGTTTGCTGTTGATGTAGCCCTAAGCAGAGACTGGCGAAAATCACTTTCATGGAAAGAGGTTGCCAAGCTTCCAAAAAACTACGAGTTGCCTGAAATCTCAGCCAACATTTTTACACCCAATCTTGATGATTCTTTCAGGTAATGATCAGTACACCAAAACCACTTGGCTCACCAAATTTCATTCTTTTAGGGTAAACCGTTCGTTTACAGTAACCGTTTTCATTTTTAGGTTTCACTTTGTTTTCTCCTCTAGGGATACATGTAGTTGGAACTCTAAATCAAACACGGTTTGTGCTAGCTCTTTGAAACTTGACACAATAAAGCAGTTTCAAGTTCTATCTCTATGGTTTGTTTGCTGTTGATGTAGCCCTAAGCAAAGACTGGCGAAAATCACTTTCATGGAAAGGGTTGCCAAGCTTCCAAAAAACTACGAGTTGCCTGAAATGTCCGCAAACATTTTTTCATCCAATCTTGATGATTTTTTCAGGTAATGATAAGTACACCAAAACCACTTGGCTCACCAAATTTCGTTCTTCTAGGTTAAACCGTTCGTTTGTAGTAACCGTTTTCATTTTTAGGTTTCACTCTGTTTTCTCCTATAGGGATACATGTATTTGGAACTCTAAATCAAACACGGTTTGTGCTAGCTCTTTGAAACTTGACACAATAAAGCAGTTTCAAGTTCTATATCTATGGTTTGTTTGCTGTTGATGTAGCCCTAAGCAGAGACTGGCGAAAATCACTTTCATGGAAAGAGGTTGCCAAGCTTCCAAAAAACTACGAGTTGACTGAAATCTCAGCAAACCTTTTTTCACCCAATCTTGATGATTCTTTCAGGTAATGATCAGTACACCAAAACCACTTGGCTCACCAAATTTCGTTCTTCTAGGTTAAACCGTTCGTTTGCAGTAACCCTTTTCATTTTTAGGTTTCACTCTGTTTTCTCCTATAGGGATACATGTATTTGGAACTCTAAATCAAACACGGTTTGTGCTAGCTCTTTGAAACTTGACACAATATAAAGCAGTTTCAAGTTCTATCTCTATGGTTTGTTTGCTGTTGATGTAGCCCTAAGCAGAGATTGGCGAAAATCACTTTCATGGAAAGGCGTTGCCAAGCTTCCAAAAAACTACGAGTTGTCTGAAATCTCAGCAAACATTTTTTCACCCAATTTTGATGATACTTTCAGGTAATGATCAGTACACCAAAACCACTTGGCTCACCAAATTTTGTTCTTCTAGGTTAAACCGTTCGTTTGCAGTAACCGTTTTCATTTTTAGGTTTCACTCTGTTTTCTCCTATAGGGATACATGTATTTGGAACTCTAAATCAAACATGGTTTGTGCTAGCTCTTTGAATCTTGACACAATAAAGCAGTTTTAAGTTCTATCTCTATGGTTTGTTTGCTGTTGATGTAGCCCTAAGCAGAGACTGGCGAAAATCACTTCCATTGAAAAGGGTTGCCAAACTTCCAAATAACTACGAGTTGCCTGAAATCTCAGCAAACATTTTTTCACCCAATCTTGATGATTCTTTCAGGTAATGATCAGTACACCAAAACCACTTGGCTCACCAAATTTCGTTCTTCTAGGTTAAACCGTTCGTTTGCAGTAACCGTTTTCATTTTTAGGTTTCACTCTGTTTTCTCCTAGAGGGATACATGTATTTGGAACGCTAAATCAAACACGGTTTGTGCTAGCTCTTTTAAACTTGACACAATAAAGCAGTTTCAAGTTCTATCTCTATGGTTTGTTTGCTGTTGATGTAGCCCAAAGCAGAGAGTGGCGAAAATCACTTTCATGGAAAGGGGTTGCCAAGCTTCCAAAAAACTACGAGTTTCCTGAAATGTCAGCAAACATTTTTTCACCCAATCTTGATGATTCTCTCAGGTAATGATCAGTACACCAAAACCACTTGGCTCACCAAATTACGTTCATCTAGGTTAAACCGTTCGTTTGCAGTAACCGTTTTCATTTTTAGGTTTCACTCTGTTTTCTCCTATAGGGATACATGTATTTGGAACTCTAAATCAAACACGGTTTGTGCTAGCTCTTTGAAACTTGACACAATAAAGCAGTTTCACGTTCTATCTTTATGGTTTTTTTTCTGTTGATGTAGCCCTAAGAAGAGACTGGCGGAAATCACTTTCATGGAAAGGGGTTGCCAAGCTTCCAAAAACTACGAGTTGACTGAAATCTCAGCAAACATTTTTTCATCCAATCTTGATGATTCTTTCAGGTAATGATCAGTAGACCAAAACCACTTGGCTGACCAAATTTCGTTCTTCTAGGTTAAACCGTTCGTTTGCTGTAACCATTTTCATTTTTAGGTTTCACTCTGTTTTTTCCTCTAGGGATACATGTATTTGGAACTCTAAATCAGGTTTGTGCTAGCTCTTTGAAACTTGACACAATAAAGCAGTTTCAAGTTCTATCTCTATGGTTTGTTTGCTGTTGATGTAGCCCTAAGCAGAGACTGGCGAAAATCACTTTCATGGAAAGGGTTTGTCAAGCTTCCAAAAAACTACCAGTTTCCTGAAATCTCAGCAAACATTTTTTCACCCAATCTTTATGATTCTTTCAGGTAATGATCAGTACACGAAAACGACTTGGTTCACCAAATTTTGTTTTTCTAGGTAAAACCGTTCGTTTGCAGTAACCTTTTTCATTTTTAGGTTTCACTCTGTTTTCTCCTATAGGGATACATGTATTTGGAACTCTAAATCAAACACAGTTTGTGCTAGCTCTTTGAAACTTGACACACTAAAGCAGTTTCAAGTTCTATCTCTATGGTTTGTTTGCTGTTGATGTAGCCCAAATCAGAGACTGGCGAAAATCACTTTCATGGAAAGGGGTTGCCAAGCTTCCAAAAAACTACGAGTTGCCTGAAATCTCAGCAAACATTTTTTCACCCAATCTTGACGATTCTTTCAGGTAATGATCAGTACACCAAAACCACTTGGCTCACCAAATTTCGTTCTTCTAGGTTAAACCGTTCGTTTGCAGTAACGTTTTCATTTTTAGGTTTCACTGTGTTTTCTCCTCTAGGGATACATGTATTTGGAACTCTAAATCAAACACGGTTTGTTCTAGCTCTTTGAAACTTGACACAATAAAGCAGTTTCAAGTTTTATCTCTATGGTTTGTTTGCTGTTGATGTAGCCCTAAGCAGAGAGTGGCGAAAATCACTTTCATGGAAAGGGGTTGCCAAGCTTCCAAAAAACTACGTGTTGCCTGAAATGTCAGCAAACATTTTTTCACCCAATCTTGATGATTGTTTCAAGTAATGATCATTACACCAAAACCACTTGGCTCACCAAATTTCGTTTTTCTAGGTTAAACCGATTGTTTGCAGTAACCGTTTTTATTTTTAGGTTTCACTCTGTTTTCTCCTATAGGGATACATGTATTTGGAACTCTAAATCAAACACGGTTTGTGCTAGCTCTTTGAAACTTGACACAATAAAGCAGTTTCAAGTTCTATCTCTATGGTTTTTTTGCTGCCTATGTAGCCCTAAGCAGAGAATGGCGAAAATCACTTTAATGGAAAGGGGTTGCCAAGCTTCCAAAAAACTACGAGTTGACTGAAATCTCAGCAAACCTTTTTTCACCCAATCTTGATGATTCTTTCAGGTAATGATCAGTACACCAAAACCACTTGGCTCACCAAATTTCGTTCTTCTAGGTTAAACCGTTCGTTTGCAGTAACCGTTTACATTTTTAGGTTTCACTCTGTTTTCTCCTATAGGGATACATGTATTTGGAACACTAAATCAAACACGGTTTGTGCTAGCTCTTTGAAACTTGACACAATAAAGCAGTTTCAAGTTCTATATCTATGGTTTGTTTGCTGTTGATGTAGCCCTAAGCAGGGACTGGCGAAAATCACTTTCATGGAAAGAGGTTGCCAAGCTTCCAAAAATCTACGAGTTGACTGAAATCTCAGCAAACATTTTTTCACCCAATCTTGATGATTCTTTCAGGTAATGATGAGTACACCAAAACCACTTGGCTCACCAAATTTCGTTCTTCTAGGTTAAACCGTTCGTTTGCAGTAACGTTTTCATTTTTAGGTTTCACTGTGTTTTCTCCTCTAGGGATACATGTATTTGGAACTCTAAATCAAACACGGTTTGTGCTAGCTCTTTGAAACTTGACACAATAAAGCAGTTTCAAGTTCTATCTCTATGGTTTGTTTGCTGTTGATGTAGCCCTAAGCAGAGAGTGGCGAAAATCACTTTGATAGAAAGGGGTTGCCAAGGTTCCAAAAAACTACGAGTTGCCTGAAATCTCAGCAAACATTTTTTCACCCAATCTTGATGATTTTTTCAGGTAATGATCACTACACCGAAACCACTTGGCTCACCAAATTTCGTTCTTCTAGGTTAAACCGTTCGTTTGCAGTAACCGTTTTCATTTATAAGTTTGACTCTGTTTTCTCCTATAGGGATACATGTATTTGGAACTCTAAATCAGGTTTGTGCTAGCTCTTGGAAACTTGACACAATAAAGCAGTTTCAACTTCTATCTCTATGGTTTGTTTGCTGTTGATGTAGCCCTAAGCAGAGACTGGCGAAAATCACTTTCATGGAATGGGTTGCCAAGCTTTAAAAAAACTAAGAGTTGCCTGAAATCTCAGAAAACATTTTATCACCCAATCTTGATGATTCTTTCAGGTAATTATCAGTACACCAAAACCACTTGACTGACCAAATTTTGTTCTTCTAGGTTAAACCGTTCGTTTGCAGTAACCCTTTTCATTTTTAGTTTTCACTCTGTTCTCTCCTATAGGGATACATGTATTTGGAACTCTAAATCAGGTTTGTGCTATCTCTTTGAAACTTCACACAATAAAGCAGTTTCAAGTTCTATCTCTATGGTTTGTTTGCTGTTGATGTAGCCCTAAGCAGAGACTGGCGAAAATCAGTTTCAAGCAAAGGGGTTGCTGAGCTTCCAAAAAACTACGAGTTTCCTGAAATGTCAGCAAACATTTTTTCACCCAATCTTGATGATTCTTTCAGGTAATGATCAATACACCAATACCACTTGGATCACCAAATTTCGTTCTTCTAGGTTAAACTGTTCGTTTGCAGTAACCGTTTTCATTTTTAGGTTTCACTCTGTTTTCTCATATAAAAATACAAGTATTTGGAACTCTAAATCAGGTTTGTGGTAGCTCTTTGAAACTTGACACAATAAAGCAGTTTCAAGTTCTATCTCTATGGTTTGTTTGCTGTTGATGTAGCCCTAAGAAGAGACTGGCGAAAATCTCTTTCATGGAAAGGGGTTGCCCAGCTTCCAAAAAACTACGAGTTTCCTGAAATCTCAGCAAATATTTTTTCAACCAATCTTGATGATTCTTTCAGGTAATGATCAGTACACTAAAACCACTTGGCTCACCAAATTTTATTCTTCTAGTTTAAACCGTTCGTTTGCAGTAACCGTTTTCATTTTTAGGTTTCACTCTGTTTTCTCCTATAGGGATATATGTATTTGGAACTCTAAATCAAACACGGTTTGTGCTAGCTCTTTGAAACTTGACACAATAAAGCAGTTTCAAGTTCTATCTCTATAATTTGTTTGCTGTTGATGTAGCCATAAGCAGAGACTGGCGAAAATCACTTTCATTGAAAGGGGTTGCCAAGCTTCCAAATAACTACGAGTTGCCTAAAATGTCAGGAAACATTTTTTTCACCCAATCTTGATAATTCTTTCAGGTAATGATCAGTACACCAAAACCACTTGGCTCACCAAATTTCTTACTTCTAGGTTAAACCGTTCGTTTGCAGTAACCGTTTTCATTTTTAGGTTTCACTCTGTTTTCTCCTATAGGGATACATGTATTTGGAACTCTAAATCAAACACGGTTTGTGATAGCTCTTTGAAACTTGACACAATAAAGCAGTTTCACGTTCTATCACTATATTTTTTTGCTGTTTATTTATCCCTAAGCAGAGACTGGCGAAAATCAATTTCATGAAAAGGGGTTGCCAAGCTTCCAAAAAACTACGAGTTGCCTGAAATCTCAGCCAACATTTTTTCACCCAATCTTGATGATTCTTTCAGGTAATGATCAGTTCACCAAAACCACTTGGCTCAATAAATTTCGTTCTTCTAGGTTAAACCGTTCGTTTGCAGTAACCGTTTTCATTTTTACGTTTCACTCTGTTTTCTCCTATAGGGATACATGTATTTGGAACTCTAAATCAAACACGGTTTGTGCAAGCTCTATGAAACTTGACACAATAAAGCAGTTTCAAGTTCTATCTCTATGGTTTGTTTGCTGTTGATGTAGCCCTAAGCAGAGACTGGCGAAAATCACTTTCATGGAAAGGGGTTGCCAAGCTTCCAAAAAACTACTAGTTGGCTGAAATCTCAGTAAACATTTTTTCACTCAATCTTGATGATTTTTTCAGGTAATGATCAGTACACCAAAACCACTTGGCTCACCAAATTTCGTACTTCGATGTTAAAACGTTCATTGGCAGTAACCGTTTACAATTTTAGGTTTCACTCTGTTTTCTCATATTGGGATACATGTATTTGGAACTCTAAATCAAACACGGTTTGTGCTAGCTCTTGGAAACTTGACACAATAAAGCAGTTTCAAGTTCTATCTCTATGGTTTGTTTGCTGTTGATGTAACCCTAAGCAGAGACTGGCGAATATCACTTTCATGGAAAGGGGTTGCCAAGCTTCCGAAAAACTATGAGTTGCCTGAAATCTCAGAAAACATTTTTTCACCCAATCTTGATGATTCTTTAAGGTAATGATCAGTACACCAAAACCAATTGGCTCACCAAATTTCGTTCTTCTAGGTTAAACTGTTCGATTGCAGTAACCGTGTTCATTTTTAGGTTTCACTCTGTTTTCTCCTATAGGGATACATGTATTTGGAACTCTAAATCAAACATTGTTTGTGCTAGCTCTTTGAAACTTGACACAATAAAGCAGTTTCAAGTTCTATCACTATGGTTTGTTTGCTGTTGATGTAGCCCTAAGCAGAGACTGGCGAAAATCACTTTCATGGAAAGGGGTTGCCAAGCTTCCAAAAAACTACGAATTGCCTGAAATCTCAGCAAACATTTTTACAGCCAATCTTGATGATTCTTTCAGGTAATGATCAGTTCACCAAAACCACTTGGCTCACCAAATTTCGATCTTCTAGGTTAAACCGATCGTTTGCAGTATCCGTTTTCATTTTTAGGTTTCACTCTGTTTTCTCCTATAGGGATACATGTATTTGCAACTCTAAATCAAACACGGTTTGTGCTAGCTCTTTGAAACTTGACACAATAAACCAGTTTTAAGTTCTATCTCTATGGTTTGTTTGCTGTTGATGTAGCCCTAAGCAGAGACTGGCGAAAATCACTTTGATGGAAAGGATTTGCCAAGCTTCCAAAAACTACGAGTTGCCTGAAATCTCAGCAAACATTTTTTCACCCAATCTTGATGATTCTTTCAGGTAATGATCAGTACACCAAAACCACTAGGCTCACCAAGTTTCGTTCTTCTAGGTTAAACCGTTCGTTTCAGTAACCGTTTTCATTTTTAGGTTTCACTCTGTGTTCTCCTATAGGGATACATGTATTTGGAACTCTAAATCAAACACGGTTTGTGCTAGCTCTTTGAAACTTGACACAATAAAGCAGTTTCAAGTTCTAACTCTATGGTTTGTTTTCTGTTTATGTAGCCCTAACCAGAGACCTGCGAAAATCACTTTCATAGAAAGGGGTTGCCAAGCTTCCAAATAACTACGAGTTGCCTGAAATCTCAGCAAATATTTTATCACCCAATCTTGATGATTCTTTCAGGTAACGATCAGTACACCAAAACCACTTAGCTCACCAAATTTCGTTCTTCTAGGTTAAACCGTTCGTTTGCAGTAACCATTTTCATTTTTAGCTTTCACTCTGTTTTCTCCTATAGGGATACATGTATTTGGAACTCTAAATCAGTTTTGTGCTAGTTCTTTGAAACATGACACAATAAAGCAGTTTCAAGTTCTATCTCTATGGTTTCTTTGCTGTTGATGTAGCACTAAGCAGAGACTGGCGAAAATCACTTTCATGGAAAGGGGTTGCCAAGCTTCCAAAAAACTACGAGTTGGCTGAAATCTCAAAAAACATTTTTTAACCCAATCTTGATGATTTTTTCAGGTAATGATCAGTACACCAAAACCACTTGGCTCATTAAATTTCGTTCTTCTAGGTTAAACCGTTCATTTTCAGTAACCGTTTTCATTTTTAGGTTTCACTGTTTTCTCATATTGGGATACATGTATTTGGAACTCTAAATCAAACACGGTTTGTGCTAGCTCTTGGAAACTTGACACAATAAAGCAGTTTCAAGTTCTATCTCTATGGTTTGTTTGCTGTTGATGTAACCCTAAGCAGTGACTGGCGAAAATCACTTTCATTGAAAGGGGTTGCCAAGCTTCCAAAAAACTACGAGTTGGCTGAAATCTCAGCCAACATTTTTTCACCTAATCTTGATGATTCTTTCAGGTAATTATCAGTACACCAAAACCACTTGCCTCACCAAATTTCGTTCTTCTAGGTTAGACCGTTCGTTTGCAGTAACCGTTTTCATTTTTAGGTTTCACTCTGTTTTCTCCTATAGGGATACATGTATTTGGAAGTCTAAATCAAATACGGTTTGTGCTAGCTCTTTGAAACTTGACACAATAAAGCAGTTTCAAGTTCTTTCTCTATGGTTTGTTTTCTGTTGAAGTAGCCCTAACCAGAGACTGGCGAAAATCACTTTCATGGAAAGGGGTTGCCAAGCTTCCAAAAAACTACGAGTTGCCTGAAATCTCAGCAAACATTTTTTCACTTAATCTTGATGATTCTTTCAGGTAATGATCAGTACACCAAAAGTACTTGGATCACCAAATTTCGTTATTCTAGGTTAAACCGTTTGTTTGCAGTAACCGTTTTCATTTTTAGGTTTCACTCTGTTTTCTCCTATAGGGATACATGTATTTAGAACTCTAAATGATACACGGTTTGTGCTAGCTCTTTGAAACTTGACACAATAAACCAGTTTCAAGTTCTATCTCTATGGTTTGCTTGCTGTTGATGTAGCCCTAAGCAGAGCCTTGCGAAAATCACTTTCATGGAAAGGGGTTGCAAAGCTTCCAAAATCTACGAGTTGCCTGAAATCTCAGCAAACATTTTTTCACCCAATCTTGATGATTCTTTCAGGTAAAGATCAGAACACCAAAACCACTTGGCTCACCAAATTTCGTTCTTCTAGGTTAAACCGTTCGTTGGCAGTAACCGTTTTCATTCTTAGGTTTCACTCTGTTTTCTCCTTTAGGGATACATGTATTTGGAACTCTAAATGAAACACGGTTTGTGCTAGCTCTTTGAAACTTGACACAATAAAGCAGTTTCAAGTTCTAACTCTATGGTTTGTTTTCTGTTTATGTAGCCCTAACCAGAGACTTGCGAAAATAACTTTCATTGAAAGGGGTTCCCAAGCTTTCAAAAAACTACGAGTTGCCTGAAATCTCAGCCAACATTTTTTCACCCAATCTTGATGATTCTTTCAGGTAATGATCAGTACACCAAAACCACTTGGCTCACCAAATTTCGTTCTTCTAGGTTAAACCGTTCGTTTGCAGTAACCGTTTTCATTTTTAGGTTTAACTCTGTTTTCTCCTAAAGGGATACATGTATTTGGAACTCTAAATCAAACACGGTTTGTGCTAGCTCTTTGAAACTTGACACAATAAAGCAGTTTCAAGTTCTATCTCTATGGTTTGTTTTCTGTTGATGTAGCCCTAACGAGAGACTGGCGAAAATCACTTTCATGTAAAGGGGTTGCCAAGCTTCCAAAAAACTACGAGTTGCCTGAAATCTCATCAAACATTTTTTCACTTAATCTTGATGATTCTTTCAGATAATGATCAGTACACCAAAAGCACTTGGCTCACCAAATTTCGTTCTTCTAGGTTAAACCGTTTGTTTGCAGTAACCGTTTTCATTTTCAGGTTTCACTCTGTTTTCTCCTATAGGGATACATGTATTTGGAACTCTAAATGAAACACGGTTTGTGCTAGCTCTTTGAAACTTGACACAATAAACCAGTTTTAAGTTCTATCTCTATGGTTTGTTTGCTGTTGATGTAGCCCTAAGCAGAGACTGGCGAAATTCACTTTAATGAAAAGAGGTTGCCAAGCTTCAAAAAAACTACGAGTTGCCTGAAATCTCAGCAAACGTTTATTCACCCAATCTTGATGATTCTTTCAGGTAATGATTAGTACACCAAAACCACTTGGTTCACCAAATTTCTTTCTTCTATGTTAAACCTTTCGTTTGCAGTAACCGTTTTAATTTTTAGGTTTCACTCTGTTTTCTCCTATAAGGATACATGTATTTGGAACTCTAAATCAAACACGGTTTGTACTAGCTCTATGAAACTTGACACAATAAAGCAGTTTCAAGTTCTATCTCTATGGTTTGTTTGCTGATCATGTAGCCCTAAGCAGAGACTGGCGAAAATCACTTTAATGAAAAGGGGTTGCCAAGCTTCCAAAAACCTACGCGTTGCCTGAAATCTCAGCAAACATTTTTTCACCCAATCTTGATGATTCTTTCAGGTAATGATCAGTACACCAAAACCACTTGGCTCACCAAATTTCGTTCTTCTAGGTTAAATTGTTCGTTTGCAGTAACCGTTTTCATTTTTAGGTTTCACTCTGTTTTCTCCTATAGGGATACATGTTTTTGGAACTCTAAATCAAACACGGTTTGTGCTAGCTCTTTGAAACTTGACACTATAAAGCAGTTTCAAGTTCTATCTCTATGGTTTGTTTGCTGTTGATGTAGCCCTAAGCAGAGACTGCTGAAAATCACTTTCATGGAAAGGGGTTGCCAAGCTTCCAAAAAACTAAGAGTTTCCTGAAATCTCAGCAAACATTTTTTCACCTAATCTTGATGATTCTTTCAGGTAATTATCAGTACACCAAAACCACTTGCCTCACCAAATTTCGTTCTTCTAGGTTAGACCGTTCGTTTGCAGTAACCGTTTTCATTTTTAGGTTTCACTCTGTTTTCTCCTATAGGGATACATGTATTTGGAAGTCTAAATCAAATACGGTTTGTGCTAGCTCTTTGAAACTTGACACAATAAAGCAGTTTCAAGTTCTTTCTCTATGGTTTGTTTTCTGTTGCAGTAGCCCTAACCAGAGACTGGCGAAAATCACTTTCATGGAAAGGGGTTGCCAAGCTTCCAAAAAACTACGAGTTGCCTGAAATCACAGCAAACATTTTTTCACTTAATCTTGATGATTCTTTCAGGTAATGATCAGTACACCAAAAGTACTTGGATCACCAAATTTCGTTCTTCTAGGTTAAACCGTTCATTATCAGTAACCGTTTTCATTTTTAGGTTTCACTGTTTTCTCATATTGGGATACATGTATTTGGAACTCTAAATCAAACACGGTTTGTGCTAGCTCTTGGAAACTTGACACAATAAAGCAGTTTCAAGTTCTATCTCTATGGTTTGTTTGATGTTGATGTAACCCTAAGCAGAGACTGGCGAAAATCACTTTCATTGAAAGGGGTTGCCAAGCTTCCAAAAAACTACGAGTTGGCTGAAATCTCAGCCAACATTTTTTCACCTAATCTTGATGATTCTTTCAGGTAATTATCAGTACACCAAAACCACTTGCCTCACCAAATTTCGTTCTTCTAGGTTAGACCGTTCGTTTGCAGTAACCGTTTTCATTTTTAGGTTTCACTCTGTGTTCTCCTATAGGGATACATGTATTTGGAAGTCTAAATCAAATACGGTTTGTGCTAGCTCTTTGAAACTTGACACAATAAAGCAGTTTCAAGTTCTTTCTCTATGGTTTGTTTTCTGTTGAAGTAGCCCTAACCAGAGACTGGCGAAAATCACTTTCATGGAAAGGGGTTGCCAAGCTTCCAAAAAACTACGAGTTGCCTGAAATCTCAGCAAACATTTTTTCACTTAATCTTGATGATTCTTTCAGGTAATGATCAGTACACCAAAAGTACTTGGATCACCAAATTTCGTTATTCTAGGTTAAACCGTTTGTTTGCAGTAACCGTTTTCATTTTTAGGTTTCACTCTGTTTTCTCCTATAGGGATACATGTATTTAGAACTCTAAATGATACACGGTTTGTGCTAGCTCTTTGAAACTTGACACAATAAACCAGTTTCAAGTTCTATCTCTATGGTTTGCTTGCTGTTGATGTAGCCCTAAGCAGAGCCTTGCGAAAATCACTTTCATGGAAAGGGGTTGCAAAGCTTCCAAAATCTACGAGTTGCCTGAAATCTCAGCAAACATTTTTTCACCCAATCTTGATGATTCTTTCAGGTAAAGATCAGAACACCAAAACCACTTGGCTCACCAAATTTCGTTCTTCTAGGTTAAACCGTTCGTTGGCAGTAACCGTTTTCATTCTTAGGTTTCACTCTGTTTTCTCCTATAGGGATATATGTATTTGGAACTCTAAATCAAACACGGTTTGTGCTAGCTCTTTGAAACTTGACACAATAAAGCAGTTTCAAGTTCTAACTCTATGGTTTGTTTTCTGTTTATGTAGCCCTAACCAGAGACTTGCAAAAATAACTTTCATTGAAAGGGGTTCCCAAGCTTTCAAAAAACTACGAGTTGCCTGAAATCTCAGCCAACATTTTTTCACCCAATCTTGATGATTCTTTCAGGTAATGATGAGTACACCAAAACCACTTGGCTCACCAAATTTCGTTCTTCTAGGTTAAACCGTTCGTTTGCAGTAACCGTTTTCATTTTTAGGTTTAACTCTGTTTTCTCCTAAAGGGATACATGTATTTGGAACTCTAAATCAAACACGGTTTGTGCTAGCTCTTTGAAACTTGACACAATAAAGCAGTTTCAAGTTCTATCTCTATGGTTTGTTTTCTGTTGATGTAGCCCTAACGAGAGACTGGCGAAAATCACTTTCATGTAAAGGTGTTGCCAAGCTTCCAAAAAACTAAGAGTTGCCTGAAATCTCATCAAACATTTTTTCACTTAATCTTGATGATTCTTTCAGATAATGATCAGTACACCAAAAGCACTTGGCTCACCAAATTTAGTTCTTCTAGGTTAAACCGTTTGTTTGCAGTAATTGTTTTCATTTTCAGGTTTCACTCTGTTTTCTCCTATAGGGATACATGTATTTGGAACTCTAAATGAAACACGGTTTGTGCTAGCTCTTTGAAACTTGACACAATAAACCAGTTTTAAGTTCTATCTCTATGGTTTGTTTGCTGTTGATGTAGCCCTAAGCAGAGACTGGCGAAATTCACTTTAATGAAAAGAGGTTGCCAAGCTTCAAAAAAACTACGAGTTGCCTGAAATCTCAGCAAACGTTTTTTCACCCAATCTTGATGATTCTTTCAGGTAATGATCAGTACACCAAAACCACTTGGCTCACCAAATTTCTTTCTTCTATGTTAAACCTTTCGTTTGCAGTAAGCGTTTTAATTTTTAGGTTTCACTCTGTTTTCTCCTATAAGGATACATGTATTTGGAACTCTAAATCAAACACGGTTTGTGCTAGCTCTATGAAACTTGACACAATAAAGCAGTTTCAAGTTCTATCTCTATGGTTTGTTTGCTGATCATGTAGCCCTAAGCAGAGACTGGCGAAAATCACTTTAATGAAAAGGGGTTGCCAAGCTTCCAAAAAACTACGAGTTTCCTGAAATCTCAGCAAACATTTTTTCACCCAATCTTGATGATTCTTTCAGGTAATGATCAGTACACCAAAACCACTTGGCTCACCAAATTTCGTTCTTCTAGGTTAAATTGTTCGTTTGCAGTAACCGTTTTCATTTTTAGGTTTCACTCTGTTTTCTCCTATAGGGATACATGTTTTTGGAACTCTAAATCAAACACGGTTTGTGCTAGCTCTTTGAAACTTGACACTATAAAGCAGTTTCAAGTTCTATCTCTATGGTTTGTTTGCTGTTGATGTAGCCCTAAGCAGAGACTGCTGAAAATCACTTTCATGGAAAGGGGTTGCCAAGCTTCCAAAAAACTAAGAGTTTCCTGAAATCTCAGCAAACATTTTTTCACCTAATCTTGATGATTCTTTCAGGTAATTATCAGTACACCAAAACCACTTGCCTCACCAAATGTCGTTCTTCTAGGTTAGACCGTTCGTTTGCAGTAACCGTTTTCATTTTTAGGTTTCACTCTGTTTTCTCCTATAGGGATACATGTATTTGGAAGTCTAAATCAAATACGGTTTGTGCTAGCTCTTTGAAACTTGACACAATAAAGCAGTTTCAAGTTCTTTCTCTATGGTTTGTTTTCTGTTGAAGTAGCCCTAACCAGAGACTGGCGAAAATCACTTTCATGGAAAGGGGTTGCCAAGCTTCCAAAAAACTACGAGTTGCCTGAAATCTCAGCAAACATTTTTTCACTTAATCTTGATGATTCTTTCAGGTAATGATCAGTACACCAAAAGTACTTGGATCACCAAATTTCGTTCTTCTAGGTTAAACCGTTCATTTTCAGTAACCGTTTTCATTTTTAGGTTTCACTGTTTTCTCATATTGGGATACATGTATTTGGAACTCTAAATCAAACACGGTTTGTGCTAGCTCTTTGAAACTTGACACAATAAAGCAGTTTCAAGTTCTATCTCTATGGTTTGTTTGCTGTTGATGTAACCCTAAGCAGAGACTGGCGAAAATCACTTTCATTGAAAGGGGTTGCCAAGCTTCCAAAAAACTACGAGTTGGCTGAAATCTCAGCCAACATTTTTTCACCTAATCTTGATGATTCTTTCAGGTAATTATCAGTACACCAAAACCACTTGCCTCACCAAATTTCGTTCTTCTAGGTTAGACCGTTCGTTTGCAGTAACCGTTTTCATTTTTAGGTTTCACTCTGTATTCTACTATAGGGATACATGTATTTGGAACTCTAAATCAAACACGGTTTGTGCTAGCTCTTTGAAACTTGACACAATAAAGCAGGTTCAAGTTCTATCTCTATGGTTTGTTTGCTGTTGATGTAGCCCTAAGCAGAGACTGGCGAAAATCACTTTCATGGAAAGGGGTTGCCAAGCTTCCAAAAAACTACGAGTTTCCTGAAATCTCAGCAAACATTTTTTCACCCAATCTTGATGATTCTTTTAGGTAATGATCAGTACACCAAAACCACTAGGCTCATAGGGTTTCGCTCTTCTAGGTTAAACCATTCGTTTGCAGTAACCGTTTTCATTTTTAGATTTCACTCTGTTTTCTCCTATAGGGATACATGTATTTGGAACTCTAAATCAAACACGGTTTGTGCTAGCTCTTTGAAACTAGTCACAATAAAGAAGTTTCAAGTTCTATCTCCATGGTTTGTTTGCTGTTGATGTAGCCCTAAGCAGAGACTGGCGAAAATCACTTTAATGGAAAGGGGTTCCCAAGCTTCCAAAAACCTACGAGTTGCCTGAAATCTCAGCAAACCTTTGTTCACCCAACCTTGATGATTCTTTCAGGTAATAATCAGTACACCAAAACCACTTGGCTCACCAAATGTCGTTCGTCTAGGTTAAACCGTTCGTTTGCAGTAACCTTTTTCATTTTTAGGTTTCACTCTGTTTTCTCCTATAGGGATGCATGCATTTGGAACACTAAATGAAACAGGGTTTGTGCTAGCTCTTTGAAACTTGACACAATAAAGCAGTTTCAAGTTCTCTCTCAATGGTTTGTTTGCTGTTGATGTAGCCCTAAGCAGAGACTGGCGATAATCACTTTCATGGAAAGGGGTTGCCAAGATTCCAAAAAACTATGAGTTTCCTGAAATCTCATCAAACATTTTTTCACCCAATCTTGATGATTGTTTCAGGTAATGATCAGTACACCAAAACCACTTGGCTCACCGAATTTCGTTCTTCTAGGTTAAACCGTTCGTTTGCAGTAACCGTTTTCATTTTTAGGTTTCACTCTGTTTTCTCCTATAGGGATACATGTATTTGAAACTCTAAATGAAACACGGTTTGTGCTAGCTCTTTGAAACTTGACACAATAAAGCAGTTTCAAGTTCTATCTCTATGGTTTTTTTGCTGTTGTTGTAGCCCTCAGCAGAGACTGGCGAAAATCACTTTCATAGAAAGGGGTTGCCAAGCTTCCAAAAAAGTACGAATTGCCTGAAATCTCAGCAAACATTTTTTCACCCAATCGTGATGATTCTTTCAGGTAATGATCAGTACACCAAAACCACTTGTCTCACCAAATTTCGTTCTTCTTGGTTAAACCGTTCGTTTGCAGTTACCGTTTTCATTTTTAGGTTTCACTCTGTTTTCTCATATATGGATACATGTATTTGGATCTCTAAATGAAACACGGTTTGTGCTAGCTCTTTGAAACTTTACACAATAAAGCAGTTTCAAGTTCTATCTCTATGGTTTGTTTGCTGTTGATGTAGCCGTAAAGAGAGACTGGCGAAAATCACTTTCATGGAAAGGGGTTGCCAAGCTTCCAAAAAACTACGAATTGCCTGAAATCTCAGCAAACATTTTTTCAGCCAATCTTGATGATTCTTTCAGGTAATGATCAGTTCACCAAAACCACTTGGCTCACCAAATTTCGATCTTCTATGTTAAACCGATCGTTTGCAGTATCCTTTTTCATTTTTAGGTTTCACTCTGTTTTCTCCTATAGGGATGCATGCATTTGGAACACTAAATGAAACAGGGTTTGTGCTAGCTCTTTGAAACTTGACACAATAAAGCAGTTTCAAGTTCTCTCTCAATGGTTTGTTTGCTGTTGATGTAGCCCTAAGCAGAGACTGGCGATAATCACTTTCATGGAAAGGGGTTGCCAAGATTCCAAAAAACTATGAGTTTCCTGAAATCCCATCAAACATTTTTTCACCCAATCTTGATGATTCTTTCAGGTAATGATCAGTACACCAAAACCACTTGGCTCACCGAATTTCGTTCTTCTAGGTTAAACTGTTCGTTTGCAGTAACCGTTTTCATTTTTAGGTTTCACTCTGTTTTCTCCTATAGGGATACATGTATTTGAAACTCTAAATGAAACACGGTTTGTGCTAGCTCTTTGAAACTTGACACAATAAAGCAGTTTCAAGTTCTATCTCTATGGTTTTTTTGCTGTTGTTGTAGCCCTCAGCAGAGACTGGCGAAAATCACTTTCATAGAAAGGGGTTGCCAAGCTTCCAAAAAACTACGAATTGCCTGAAATCTCAGCAAACATTTTTTCAGCCAATCTTGATGATTCTTTCAGGTAATGATCAGTTCACCAAAACCACTTGGCTCATCAAATTTCGATCTTCTAGGTTAAACCGATCGTTTGCAGTATCCGTTTTCATTTTTAGGTTTCACTCTGTTTTCTCCTATAGGGATGCATGCATTTGGAACACTAAATGAAACAGGGTTTGTGCTAGCTCTTTGAAACTTGACACAATAAAGCAGTTTCAAGTTCTCTCTCAATGGTTTGTTTGCTGTTGATGTAGCCCTAAGCAGAAACTGGCGATAATCACTTTCATGGAAAGGGGTTGCCAAGATTCCAAAAAACTATGAGTTTCCTGAAATCTCATCAAACATTTTTTCACCCAATCTTGATGATTCTTTCAGGTAATGATCAGTACACCAAAACCACTTGGCTCACCGAATTTCGTTCTTCTAGGTTAAACTGTTCGTTTGCAGTAACCGTTTTCATTTTTAGGTTTCACTCTGTTTTCTCCTATAGGGATACATGTATTTGAAACTCTAAATGAAACACGGTTTGTGCTAGCTCTTTGAAACTTGACACAATAAAGCAGTTTCAAGTTCTATCTCTATGGTTTGTTTGCTGTTGATGTAGCCGTAAAGAGAGACTGGCGAAAATCACTTTCATGGAAAGGGGTTGCCAAGCTTCCAAAAAACTACGAATTGCCTGAAATCTCAGCAAACATTTTTACAGCCAATCTTGATGATTCTTTCAGGTAATGATCAGTTCACCAAAACCACTTGGCTCACCAAATTTCGATCTTCTAGGTTAAACCGATCGTTTGCAGTATCCGTTTTCATTTTTAGGTTTCACTCTGTTTTCTCCTATAGGGATACATGTATTTGCAACTCTAAATCAAACACGGTTTGTGCTAGCTCTTTTAAACTTGACACAATAAAGCAGTTTCAAGTTCTATCTCTATGGTTTGTTTGCTGTTGATGTAGCCCTAAGCAGAGACTGGCGAAAATCACTTTCATGGAAAGGGGTTGCGAAGCTTTCAAAAAACTACGAGTTGCCTGAAATCTCAGGAAACATTTTTTTCACCCAATCTTGATGATTCTTTCAGGTAATGATCAGTACTCCAAAACCACTTGGCTCACCAAATTTCGTTTTTCTATGTTAAACCGTTCGTTTGCAGTAACCGTTTACATTTTTAGGTTTCACTCTTTTTTCTCCTATAGGGATACATGTATTTGGTACTCTAAATCATTCACGGTTTGTGCTAGCTCTTTGAAACTTGACACAGTAAAGCAGTTTCAAGTTCTATCTCTATGGTTTGTTTGCTGTTGATGTAGCCCTAAGCAGAGACTGGCGAAAATCACATTCATGGAAAGGGGTTGCAAAGCTTCCAAAAAACTACGAGTTGTCTGAAATCTCAGCAAACATTTTTTCACCCAATCTTGATGATTCTTTCAGGTAATGATCAGTACACCAAAACCACTTGGCTCACCAAATTTCGTTTTTCTAGGTTAAACCATTCGCTTGCAGTAACCGTTTTCATTTTTAGGTTTTACTCTGTTTTCTCCTATAGGGATACATGTATTTGGAACTCTAAATGAAACACGGTTTGTGCTAGCTCTTTGAAACTTGACACAAGAATCCAGTTTCAAGTTCTGTCTGTATGGTTTTTTTGCTGTTGATGTAGCCCTAAGCAGAGACTTGCGAAAATCACTTTCATTTAAAGGGGTTGCCAAGCTTCCAAAAAAACTACGAGTTGCCTGAAATCTCAGCAAACATTTTTCACCCAATCTTGTGATTCTGTCAGGTAATGATCAGTACACCAAAACCACTTGGCTCACCAAATTTCGTTCTTCTAGGTTAAACCGTTCGTTTGCAGTAACCATTTTAATTTTTAGGTTTCTCTCTGTTTTCTCCTATAAGGATACATGTATTTGGAACTCTAAATCAAACACGGTTTGTGCTAGCTCTTTGAAACTTGACACAATAAAGCAGGTTCAAGTTCTATCTCTATGGTTTGTTTGCTGTTGATGTAGCCCTAAGCAGAGACTGGCGAAAATCACTTTCATGGAAAGGGGTTGCCAAGCTTCCAAAAAACTACGAGTTTCCTGAAATCTCAGCAAACATTTTTTCACCCAATCTTGATGATTCTTTTAGGTAATGATCAGTACACCAAAACCACTAGGCTCATAGGGTTTCGCTCTTCTAGGTTAAAACATTCGTTTGCAGTAACCGTTTTCATTTTTAGATTTCACTCTGTTTTCTCCTATAGGGATACATGTATTTGGAACTCTAAATCAAACACGGTTTGTGGTAGCTCTTTGAAACTAGTCACAATAAAGAAGTTTCAAGTTCTATCTCCATGGTTTGTTTGCTGTTGATGTAGCCCTAAGCAGAGACTGGCGAAAATCACTTTAATGGAAAGGGGTTCCCAAGCTTCCAAAAACCTACGAGTTGCCTGAAATCTCAGCAAACCTTTGTTCACCCAACCTTGATGATTCTTTCAGGTAATAATCAGTACACCAAAACCACTTGGCTCACCAAATGTCGTTCGTCTAGGTTAAACCGTTCGTTTGCAGTAACCTTTTTCATTTTTAGGTTTCAATCTGTTTTCTCCTATAGGGATGCATGCATTTGGAACACTAAATGAAACAGGGTTTGTGCTAGCTCTTTGAAACTTGACACAATAAAGCAGTTTCAAGTTCTCTCTCAATGGTTTGTTTGCTGTTGATGTAGCCCTAAGCAGAGACTGGCGATAATCACTTTCATGGAAAGGGGTTGCCAAGATTCCAAAAAACTATGAGTTTCCTGACTTCTCATCAAACATTTTTTCACCTAATCTTGATGATTCTTTCAGGTAATGATCAGTACACCAAAACCACTTGGCTCACCGAATTTCGTTCTTCTAGGTTAAACCGTTCGTTTGCAGTAACCGTTTTCATTTTTAGGTTTCACTCTGTTTTCTCCTATAGGGATACATGTATTTGGAACTCTAAATGAAACACGGTTTGTGCTAGCTCTTTGAAACTTGACACAATAAAGCAGTTTCAAGTTCTATCTCTATGGTTTTTTTGCTGTTGTTGTAGCCCTCAGCAGAGACTGGCGAAAATCACTTTCATAGAAAGGGGTTGCCAAGCTTCCAAAAAAGTACGAATTGCCTGAAATCTCAGCAAACATTTTTTCACCCAATCGTGATGATTCTTTCAGGTAATGATCAGTACACCAAAACCACTTGTCTCACCAAATTTCGTTCTTCTTGGTTAAACCGTTCGTTTGCAGTTACCGTTTTCATTTTTAGGTTTCACTCTGTTTTGTCATATATGGATACATGTATTTGGATCTCTAAATGAAACACGGTTTGTGCTAGCTCTTTGAAACTTGACACAATAAAGCAGTTTCAAGTTCTATCTCTATGGTTTGTTTGCTGTTGATGTAGCCGTAAAGAGAGACTGGCGAAAATCACTTTCATGGAAAGGGGTTGCCAAGCTTCCAAAAAACTACGAATTGCATGAAATCTCAGCAAACATTTTTACAGCCAATCTTGATGATTCTTTCAGGTAATGATCAGTTCACCAAAACCACTTGGCTCACCAAATTTCGATCTTCTAGGTTAAACCGATCGTTTGCAGTATCCGTTTTCATTTTTAGGTTTCACTCTGTTTTCTCCTATAGGGATACATGTATTTGCAACTCTAAATCAAACACGGTTTGTGCTAGCTCTTTTAAACTTGACACAATAAAGCAGTTTCAAGTTCTATCTCTATGGTTTGTTTGCTGTTGATGTAGCCCTAAGCAGAGACTGGCGAAAATCACTTTCATGGAAAGGGGTTGCGAAGCTTTCAAAAAACTACGAGTTGCCTGAAATCTCAGGAAACATTTTTTTCACCCAATCTTGATGATTCTTTCAGGTAATGATCAGTACTCCAAAACCACTTGGCTCACCAAATTTCGTTTTTCTATGTTAAACCGTTCGTTTGCAGTAACCGTTTACATTTTTAGGTTTCACTCTTTTTTCTCCTATAGGGATACATGTATTTGGTACTCTAAATCATTCACGGTTTGTGCTAGCTCTTTGAAACTTGACACAGTAAAGCAGTTTCAAGTTCTATCTCTATGGTTTGTTTGCTGTTGATGTAGCCCTAAGCAGAGACTGGCGAAAATCACATTCATGGAAAGGGGTTGCAAAGCTTCCAAAAAACTACGAGTTGTCTGAAATCTCAGCAAACATTTTTTCACCCAATCTTGATGATTCTTTCAGGTAATGATCAGTACACCAAAACCACTTGGCTCACCAAATTTCGTTTTTCTAGGTTAAACCATTCGCTTGCAGTAACCGTTTTCATTTTTAGGTTTTACTCTGTTTTCTCCTATAGGGATACATGTATTTGGAACTCTAAATGAAACACGGTTTGTGCTAGCTCTTTGAAACTTGACACAAGAATCCAGTTTCAAGTTCTGTCTGTATGGTTTTTTTGCTGTTGATGTAGCCCTAAGCAGAGACTTGCGAAAATCACTTTCATTTAAAGGGGTTGCCAAGCTTCCAAAAAAACTACGAGTTGCCTGAAATCTCAGCAAACATTTTTCACCCAATCTTGTGATTCTGTCAGGTAATGATCAGTACACCAAAACCACTTGGCTCACCAAATTTCGTTCTTCTAGGTTAAACCGTTCGTTTGCAGTAACCATTTTTATTTTTAGGTTTCTCTCTGTTTTCTCCTATAAGGATACATGTATTTGGAACTCTAAATCAAACACGGTTTGTGCTAGCTCTTTGAAACTTGACACAATAAAGCAGGTTCAAGTTCTATCTCTATGGTTTGTTTGCTGTTGATGTAGCCCTAAGCAGAGACTGGCGAAAATCACTTTCATGGAAAGGGGTTGCCAAGCTTCCAAAAAACTACGAGTTTCCTGAAATCTCAGCAAACATTTTTTCACCCAATCTTGATGATTCTTTTAGGTAATGATCAGTACACCAAAACCACTAGGCTCATAGGGTTTCGCTCTTCTAGGTTAAACCATTCGTTTGCAGTAACCGTTTTCATTTTTAGATTTCACTCTGTTTTCTCCTATAGGGATACATGTATTTGGAACTCTAAATCAAACACGGTTTGTGCTAGCTCTTTGAAACTAGTCACAATAAAGAAGTTTCAAGTTCTATCTCCATGGTTTGTTTGCTGTTGATGTAGCCCTAAGCAGAGACTGGCGAAAATCACTTTAATGGAAAGGGGTTCCCAAGCTTCCAAAAACCTACGAGTTGCCTGAAATCTCAGCAAACCTTTGTTCACCCAACCTTGATGATTCTTTCAGGTAATAATCAGTACACCAAAACCACTTGGCTCACCAAATGTCGTTCGTGTAGGTTAAACCGTTCGTTTGCAGTAACCTTTTTCATTTTTAGGTTTCAATCTGTTTTCTCCTATAGGGATGCATGCATTTGGAACACTAAATGAAACAGGGTTTGTGCTAGCTCTTTGAAACTTGACACAATAAAGCAGTTTCAAGTTCTCTCTCATTGGTTTGTTTGCTGTTGATGTAGCCCTAAGCAGAGACTGGCGATAATCACTTTCATGGAAAGGGGTTGCCAAGATTCCAAAAAACTATAAGTTTCCTGAAATCTCATCAAACATTTTTTCACCCAATCTTGATGATTCTTTCAGGTAATGATCAGTACACCAAAACCACTTGGCTCACCGAATTTCGTTCTTCTAGGTTAAACCGTTCGTTTGCAGTAACCGTTTTCATTTTTAGGTTTCACTCTGTTTTCTCCTATAGGGATACATGTATTTGAAACTCTAAATGAAACACGGTTTGTGCTAGCTCTTTTAAACTTGACACAATAAAGCAGTTTCAAGTTCTATCTCTATGGTTTTTTTGCTGTTGTTGTAGCCCTCAGCAGAGACTGGCGAAAATCACTTTCATAGAAAGGGGTTGCCAAGCTTCCAAAAAAGTACGAATTGCCTGAAATCTCAGCAAACATTTTTTCACCCAATCGTGATGATTCTTTCAGGTAATGATCAGTACACCAAAACCACTTGTCTCACCAAATTTCGTTCTTCTTGGTTAAACCGTTCGTTTGCAGTTACCGTTTTCATTTTTAGGTTTCACTCTGTTTTGTCATATATGGATACATGTATTTGGATCTCTAAATGAAACACGGTTTGTGCTAGCTCTTTGAAACTTGACACAATAAAGCAGTTTCAAGTTCTATCTCTATGGTTTGTTTGCTGTTGATGTAGCCGTAAAGAGAGACTGGCGAAAATCACTTTCATGGAAAGGGGTTGCCAAGCTTCCAAAAAACTACGAATTGCATGAAATCTCAGCAAACATTTTTACAGCCAATCTTGATGATTCTTTCAGGTAATGATCAGTTCACCAAAACCACTTGGCTCACCAAATTTCGATCTTCTAGGTTAAACCGATCGTTTGCAGTATCCGTTTTCATTTTTAGGTTTCACTCTGTTTTCTCCTATAGGGATACATGTATTTGCAACTCTAAATCAAACACGGTTTGTGCTAGCTCTTTTAAACTTGACACAATAAAGCAGTTTCAAGTTCTATCTCTATGGTTTGTTTGCTGTTGATGTAGCCCTAAGCAGAGACTGGCGAAAATCACTTTCATGGAAAGGGGTTGCGAAGCTTTCAAAAAACTACGAGTTGCCTGAAATCTCAGGAAACATTTTTTTCACCCAATCTTGATGATTCTTTCAGGTAATGATCAGTACTCCAAAACCACTTGGCTCACCAAATTTCGTTTTTCTATGTTAAACCGTTCGTTTGCAGTAACCGTTTACATTTTTAGGTTTCACTCTTTTTTCTCCTATAGGGATACATGTATTTGGTACTCTAAATCATTCACGGTTTGTGCTAGCTCTTTGAAACTTGACACAGTAAAGCAGTTTCAAGTTCTATCTCTATGGTTTGTTTGCTGTTGATGTAGCCCTAAGCAGAGACTGGCGAAAATCACATTCATGGAAAGGGGTTGCAAAGCTTCCAAAAAACTACGAGTTGTCTGAAATCTCAGCAAACATTTTTTCACCCAATCTTGATGATTCTTTCAGGTAATGATCAGTACACCAAAACCACTTGGCTCACCAAATTTCGTTTTTCTAGGTTAAACCATTCGCTAGCAGTAACCGTTTTCATTTTTAGGTTTTACTCTGTTTTCTCCTATAGGGATACATGTATTTGGAACTCTAAATGAAACACGGTTTGTGCTAGCTCTTTGAAACTTGACACAAGAATCCAGTTTCAAGTTCTGTCTGTATGGTTTTTTTGCTGTTGATGTAGCCCTAAGCAGAGACTTGCGAAAATCACTTTCATTTAAAGGGGTTGCCAAGCTTCCAAAAAAACTACGAGTTGCCTGAAATCTCAGCAAACATTTTTCACCCAATCTTGTGATTCTGTCAGGTAATGATCAGTACACCAAAACCACTTGGCTCACCAAATTTCGTTCTTCTAGGTTAAACCGTTCGTTTGCAGTAACCATTTTTATTTTTAGGTTTCTCTCTGTTTTCTCCTATAAGGATACATGTATTTGGAACTCTAAATCAAACACGGTTTGTGCTAGCTCTTTGAAACTTGACACAATAAAGCAGGTTCAAGTTCTATCTCTATGGTTTGTTTGCTGTTGATGTAGCCCTAAGCAGAGACTGGCGAAAATCACTTTCATGGAAAGGGGTTGCCAAGCTTCCAAAAAACTACGAGTTTCCTGAAATCTCAGCAAACATTTTTTCACCCAATCTTGATGATTCTTTTAGGTAATGATCAGTACACCAAAACCACTAGGCTCATAGGGTTTCGCTCTTCTAGGTTAAACCATTCGTTTGCAGTAACCGTTTTCATTTTTAGATTTCACTCTGTTTTCTCCTATAGGGATACATGTATTTGGAACTCTAAATCAAACACGGTTTGTGCTAGCTCTTTGAAACTAGTCACAATAAAGAAGTTTCAAGTTCTATCTCCATGGTTTGTTTGCTGTTGATGTAGCCCTAAGCAGAGACTGGCGAAAATCACTTTAATGGAAAGGGGTTCCCAAGCTTCCAAAAACCTACGAGTTGCCTGAAATCTCAGCAAACCTTTGTTCACCCAACCTTGATGATTCTTTCAGGTAATAATCAGTACACCAAAACCACTTGGCTCACCAAATGTCGTTCGTGTAGGTTAAACCGTTCGTTTGCAGTAACCTTTTTCATTTTTAGGTTTCAATCTGTTTTCTCCTATAGGGATGCATGCATTTGGAACACTAAATGAAACAGGGTTTGTGCTAGCTCTTTGAAACTTGACACAATAAAGCAGTTTCAAGTTCTCTCTCATTGGTTTGTTTGCTGTTGATGTAGCCCTAAGCAGAGACTGGCGATAATCACTTTCATGGAAAGGGGTTGCCAAGATTCCAAAAAACTATGAGTTTCCTGAAATCTCATCAAACATTTTTTCACCCAATCTTGATGATTCTTTCAGGTAATGATCAGTACACCAAAACCACTTGGCTCACCGAATTTCGTTCTTCTAGGTTAAACTGTTCGTTTGCAGTAACCGTTTTCATTTTTAGGTTTCACTCTGTTTTCTCCTATAGGGATACATGTATTTGGAACTCTAAATGAAACACGGTTTGTGCTAGCTCTTTTAAACTTGACACAATAAAGCAGTTTCAAGTTCTATCTCTATGGTTTTTTTGCTGTTGTTGTAGCCCTCAGCAGAGACTGGCGAAAATCACTTTCATAGAAAGGGGTTGCCAAGCTTCCAAAAAAGTACGAATTGCCTGAAATCTCAGCAAACATTTTTTCACCCAATCGTGATGATTCTTTCAGGTAATGATCAGTACACCAAAACCACTTGTCTCACCAAATTTCGTTCTTCTTGGTTAAACCGTTTGTTTGCAGTTACCGTTTTCATTTTTAGGTTTCACTCTATTTTCTCATATATGGATACATGTATTTGGATCTCTAAATGAAACACGGTTTGTGCTAGCTCTTTGAAACTTGACACAATAAAGCAGTTTCAAGTTCTATCTCTATGGTTTGTTTGCTGTTGATGTACCCCTAAAGAGAGACCTGCGAAAATCACTTTCATGGAAAGGGGTTGCCAAGCTTCCAAAAAACTACGAGTTTCTTGAAATCTCAGCAAACATTTTTTCACCCAATCTTGATGATTCTTTCAGGTAATTATCAGTACACCAAAACCACTTGGCTCACCAAATTTCGTTCTTCTAGGTTAAACCGTTCGTTTGCAGTAACCGTTTTCATTTTTAGGTTTCAATCTGTTTTCTCCTATAGGGATACATGTATTTGGAACTCTAAATGAAACACGGTTTGTGCTAGCCCTTTGGAACTTGACACAAAAAAGCAGCTTCAAGTTCTATCTCTATGGTTTGTTTGCTGTTGATGTAGCTCTAAGCAGAGACTGGCGAAAATCACTGTCATGGAAAGGGGTTGCCAAGCTTCCAAAAACCTACGAGTTGCCTGAAATCTCAGCAATCATTTGTTCACCCAATCTTGATGATTCTTTCAGGTAATGATCAGTACACCAAAACCACTTGGCTCACCAAGTTTCGTTTTTCTAGGTTAAACCGTTCGTTTGCAGTAACCGTTTTCATTTTTAGATTTCAATCTGTTTTCTCCTATAGGGATACATGTATTTGGAACTCTAAATCAAACACGGTTTGTGCTAGCTCTTTGAAACTTGACAAAATAAAGCAGTTTCAAGTTCTATCTCTATGGTTTTTTTGCTGTTGATGTTGCCCTAAGCAGGAACTGTCGAAAATCACTTTCATTTAAAGGGGTTACCAAGCTTCAAAAAAAACTACGAGTTGCCTGAAATCTCAGCAAACATTTTTCACCCAATCTTGATGATTCTGTCAGGTAATGATCAGTACACCAAAACCACTTGGCTCACCAAATTTCGTTCTTCTAGGTTAAACCGTTCGTTTGCAGTAACCGTTTTCATTTTTAGGTTTCTCTCTGTTTTCTCCTATAGGGATACATATATTTGGAACTCTTAATCAAACACGTTTTGTGCTAGCTCTTTGAAACTTGACACAATAAAGCAGTTTCAAGTTCTATCTGTATGGTTTGTTTGCTGTTGATGTAGCCCTAAGCAGAGAGTGGCGAAAATCACTTTCATAGAAAGGGGTTGCCATGCTTCCAAAAAACAACGAGTTTCCTGAAATCTCAGCAAACATTTTTTCACCCAATCTTGATGATTCTTTCAGGTATTGATCAGTACACCAAAACCACTTGGCTCACTAAATTTCGTTCTTCTATTTTAAACCGTTCATTTGCAGTAACCGTTTTTATTTTTAGGTTTCACTCTGTTTTCTCCTATAGGGATACATGTATTTGGAACTCTAAATCAAAGACGGTTTGTGCTAGCTCTTTGAAACTTGACACAATAGAGCAGTTTTAAGTTCTATCTCTATGGTTTGTTTGCTGTTGATGTAGCCCTAAGCAGAGACTGGCGAAAATCACTTTGATGGAAAGGGGTTGCCAAGCTTCCAAAAACTGCGAGTTGCCTGAAATCTCAGCAAACATTTTTTCATCCAATTTGATGATTTTTTCAGGTAATGATCAGTACACCAAAACCACTTGGCTCACCAAATTTCGTTCTTCTAGGTTAAACCGTTCGTTTCCAGTAATCGTTTTCATTTTTAGGTTTCACTGTTTTCTCCTACAGTGATACATGTATTTGGAACTCTAATTCAAAGACGGTTTGTGCTAGCTCTTTGAAACTTGACACTATAACGCAGTTTCAAGTTTTATCTCTATGGATTGTTTGCTTTTGATGTAGCCCTAAGCAGAGACTGGCGAAAATCACTTTGATGGAAAGGGGTTGCCAAGCTTCCAAAAATGACGAGTTGCCTGAAATCTCAGCAAACATCTTTTCACCCAATCTTGATGATTCTTTCAGGTAATTGTCAGGACACCAAAACCACTTGGCTCACCAAATTTCGTTCTTCTAGGTTAAACCGTTCGTTTGCAGTACCCGTTTTCATTTTTAGGTTTCACTCTGTTTTCTCCTATAGGGATACATATATTTGGAACACTAAATCAAAGACGGTTTGTCCTAGCTTTTTGAAACTTGACACAATAGAGCAGTTTCAAGTTATATCTCTATGGTTTCTTTGCTGTTGATGTAGCCCTTAGCATAGACTGTCTAAAATCACTTGGATTGAAAGAAGTTGCCAAGCTTCCAAAAACTAGGAGTTGCCTGGAATCTCAGCAAACATATTTCACCCAATCATGATTATTTCTTCAGGTAATGATCAGTACACCAAAACCACTTGGCTCACCAAATTTCGTTTTTCTAGGTTAAACCGTTCGTTTGCAGTAACCCTTTTTATTTTTAGGTTTCACTCTGTTTTCTCCAATACGGATACATGTATTTGAAACTCTAAATCAAAGACGGTTTGTGCTAGTTCTTTGAAACTTAACACAATAAAGCAGTTTCAAGTTCTATCTCTATAGTTTGATTGCTGTTGATGTAGCTCTAAGCAGAGACTGGCAAAAATAACTTTCAGGGAAAGGGGTTGCCAAGCTTCCAAAAACTAGGCTTTTCCTGAAATCTCAGCAAACATCTTTTCACCCAATCGTGATGATTCTTTCAGGTAATGATCAGTACACCAAATACACTTGGCTCACCAAATTTCGTTCTGCTAGGTTAAACCGTTCGTTTGCAGTAACCGTTTTCATTTTTAGGTTTCACTTTGTTTTCTTCTATACAGATACATGTATTTGGAACTCTAAATCAAAGACGGTTTGTTCTAGCTCTTTGAAACTTGACACAATAAAGCAGTTTTAAGTTCTATCTCTATGGTTTGTTTGCTGTTGATGTAGCCCTAAGCAGAGACTGACGAAAATCACTTTGATGGAAAGGTGTTGCCAAGCTTCCAAAAACTACGAGTTGCCTGAAATCTCAGCAAACATCTTTTCACCCAATCTTGATGATTCTTTCAGGAAATGATCAGTACACCAAAACCACTTGGCTCACCAAATTTCGTTTTTCTAGGTTAAACCATTCGTTTGCAGTAACCGTTTTCATTTTTAGGTTTCACTCTGTTTTCTCCTATAGGGATGCATGTATTTGGAACTCTAAATCAAACACGGTTTGTACTAGCTCTTTGAAACTTGACACAATAAAGCAGTTTCAAGTTCCGTCTATGGTTTGTTTGCTGTTGATGTAGCCCTAAGCAGAGACTGGCGAAAAGCACTTTGATGGAAAGGGGTTGACAAGCTTCCAAAAACTACGAGTTGCCTGAAATCTCAGCAAACATCTTTTCACCCAATCTTGATGATTCTTTCAGGTAATCATCAGTACACCAAAACCACTTGGCTCACCAAATTTCGTTCTTCTGGGTTAAACCATTCGTTTACAGTAACCGTTTTCATTTTTAGGTTTCAGTCTGTTATCTCCTATGCGGATACATGTATTTGGAACTCTAAATCAAAGACGGTTTGTGCTAGCTCTTTGAAACTTGACACAATTGAGCAGTTTCAAGTTCTAGCTCTAGGGTTTGTTTGCTGTGGATGTAGCCCTAAGCAGTGACTGGCGAAATCACTTTGATGGAAAGGGGGTGCCAAGCTTCCAAAAAACTACGATTTGCCTGAAATCTTAGAAAAGACTTTTTCACCTAATCTTGATGATTTTTTCAGGTAATAATCAGTACACCAAAACCACTTGGCTCACCAAATTTCGTTCTTCTAGGTTAAACCGTTCGTTTGCAGTAACCGTTTTCATTTTTAGGTTTCACTCTGTTTTCTCTTATAGGGATTCATGTATTTGGAACTCTAAATCAAAGACGGTTTGTGCTAGCTCTTTGAAACTTTACACAATGGAGCAGTTTCGAGTTCTCTCTTTATGGTTTGTATGCTGTTGATGAAGCCCAAAGCAAAGACTGGCAAGAATCACTTTGATTGAAAGGGGTTGCCAAGCTTCCAAAAACTATGAGTTGCCTGAAATCTCAGCAAACATTTTTTCACCCAATCTTGATGATTCTTTCAGGTTATGATAAGTACACCAAAACAACTTGGCTCACCAAATTTCGTTCTTCTAGGTTAAACCGTTCGTTTGCAGTAACCGTTTTCATTTTAGATTTCACTCTGTTTTCTCCTATATGGATACAAGTATTTGGAACTCTAAATTAAAGACAGTTTGTGCTAGCTCCTTGAAACTTGACACAACAAAAAGCAGTTTCAAGTTCTATCTCTATGGTTTGTTTCCTGTTGATGTAGCCCTAAGCAGTGACTGGCGAAAATCACTTTGATGGAAAGGGGGTGCCAAGCTTCCAAAAAACTACGAGTTGCCTGAAATCTTAGAAAAGAGTTTTTCACCTAATCTTGATGATTTTATCAGGTAATGATCAGTACACCAAAACCACGTGGCTCACCAAATTTCGTTCTTCTAGGTTAAACCGTTCGATTGCAGTAACCATTTTAATTTTTAGGTTTCACTCTGTTTTCTCCTATGGGATACATGTATTTGGAACTCTAAATCAAAGATGGTTTTTGCTAGCTCTTTGAAACTTGAAAACAATAGAGCAGTTTCAAGTTCTATCTTTATGGTTTGTTTGCTGTTGATGTAGCCCTAAGCAGAGACTGGCTAAAATCACTTTGATTGAAAGGGGTTGCCAAGCTTCCAAAAACTACGAGTTGCCTGAAATCTCAGCAAACATTTTTTCACCCAATCTTGATGATTCTTTCAGGTAATGATCAGTACACCAAGACCACTTGGATCACCAAATTTCGTTCTTCTAGTTTAAACCGTTCGTTTGCAGTAACCATCTTCATTTTTAGGTTTCTCTCTGTTTTCTCCTATTCGGATACATGTATTTGGAACTCTAAATCAAAGACGGTTTGTGCTAGCTCTTTGAAACTTGACAAAATAGAGCATTTTAAAGTTCTATCTGTATGGTTTGTTTGCTGTTATTGTAGCCCTAAGTAGAGATTGGCGAAAATTACTTTCATTGAAAGGGGTTGCCAAGTTTCCAAAAAACTACGAGTTTACTGAATTCTCAGCAAACATTTTTTCACCCAATCTTCATGATTCTTTCAGGTAATGATGAGTACACTAAAACCAATTGGCTCACCAAATTTCGTTCTTCTAGGTTAAACCGTTCGTTTGCAGTAACCGTTTTCATTTTTAGGTTTCACAATGTTTTCTCCTATAGAGATACATGTATTTGGAACTCTAAATAAAAGACGGTTTGTGCTAGCTCTTTGAAACTTGACACAATAGAGCAGTTTCAAGTTCTATCTCTAAGGTTTGTTTGCTGTTGATGTATTCCTAAGCAGAGACTGGCGAAAATCACTTTGTTGGAAAGGGGTTGCCAAGCTTCCAAAAACTATGAGTTGCCTGAAATCTCAGCAAACATTTTTTCACCCAATCTTGATGATTCTTTCAGATAATGATCAGTACACCAAAACCACTTGGCTCACCAAATTACGTTCTTTAAGGTTAAACCGTTCGTTTGCAGTAAAGTTTTCATTTTTAGGTTTCACTCTGTTTTCTCCTATAGGGATACATGTATTTGCAACTCTAAATCAAAGACGGTTTTTGCTAGCTCTTTGAAACTGGACACAATAGAGCAGTTATAAGTTCTATCTCTATGATTTTTTTGCTATTGATGTAGCCAAAAGGAAAGAGTAACTAAAATCACTTTGATGGAAAGGGGTTGCCAAAGTTCCAAAAACTACGAGTTGCCTGAAATCTGAGCAAACATTTTTTCACCCAATCTTGATGATTATTTCAGGTAATGATCAGTACACCAAAACCACTTGGCTCACCAAATTTCGTTCTACTAGGTTAAACCATTCGTTTGCAGTAACCGTTTTCATATTTAAGTTTCACTCTATTTTCTCCTATACAAATACATGTATTTAGAACTCTAAATCAAACACGGTTTCTGCTAGCTCTTTGAAACTTGACACAATAGAGCAGTTTCAAGTTCTATCTTTTTGGTTTGTTTGCTGTTGATGTAGCACTAAGGAGAGACTGGGGAAAATCACTTTAATGGAAAGGGGTTGCCAAGCTTCCAAAAACTACGAGTTGCCTGAAATCTCAGCAAATAATTTTTTCACCCAATCTTGATGATTGTTTCAGGTAATGATCAGTACACCAAAACCACTTGGCTCACCAAATTTCGTTCTTCTAGGTTAAACCATTCTTTGCAGTAACCGTTTTCATTTTTAGGTTTCACTCTTTTTTCTAATATACGAATACATGTATTTGGAACTCTAAATGAAATACGGTTTGTTCTAGCTCTTTGAAACTTGACACAATAAAGAAGTTTCAAGTTCTATCTCTATGGTTGGTTTTCTGTTGATGTAGCCTTAAGCAAAGACTGGTGAAAATCACTTTGATGGAAAGAAGTTGTCAAGCTTCCAAAAAACTACGAGTTGCCTGAAATCTCAGCAAACATTTTTCACCCAAACTTGATTATTCTTTCAGGTAATGATCAGTAAACCAAATCCACTTGGCTCACCAAATTTCGTTCTTCTATGTTAAAACTTTCTTTTGCAGTAACAATTTTCATTTTTAGGTTTCACTCTGTTTTCTCCTATACGGATACATGTATTTGGAACTCTAAATCGAAGACGGTTTGTGCTAGCTCTTTGAAACTTGACACAATAGAGCAGTTTCAAGTTCTATCTCTATGGTTTGTTTGCTGTTGATGTAGCCCTAAGCAGAGACTGGCGAAAATCACTTCCATTGAAAGGGGTTGCCATGCTTCCAAATAACTACGAGTTCCCTGAAATGTCAGCAAACATTTTTTCACCCAATCTTGATGATTCTTTCAGGTAATGATCAGTACACCAACATCACTTGGCTTACCAAATTTCGTTCTTCTAGGTTAAACCGTTCGTTTTCAGTAACCGTTTTCATTTTTAGGTTTCATTCTGTTTTCTCCTATACGGATACAAGTATTTGGCAATCTAAATCAAAGACGGTTTGTGCTAGCTCTTTGAAACATGACACAATAAAGCAGTTTCTAGTTCTATCTCTATGGTTTGTTTCCTGTTGAATTATCTCTAAGCAGAGACTGGAGAAAATAACTTTGATGGAAAGGGGTTGCCAAGCTTCCAAAAACTACGAGTTGTCTGAAATCTCAGCAAACATCTTTTTACCCAATCTTGATGATTCTTTCAGGTAATGATCAGTACACCAAAACCAATTGGCTCACCAAATTTCGTTCTTCTAGGTTAAACTGTTCGATTGCAGTAACCGTTTTCATTTTTAGGTTTCACTCTGTTTTCTCCTATAGGGATACATGTATTTTGAAAACTAACTGAAACACGGTTTGTGCTAGCCCTTTGAAACTTGACACAATAAAGCAGTTTCAAGTTCTATCTCTATGGTTTGTTTGCTATTGATGTAGCCCTAAGCAGAGACTGGCGAAAATCACTTTGATGAAAAGGGGTTGCCAAGCTTCCAAAAACTACGAGTTGCATGAAATCTCAGCAAACAATTTTTTCACCCAATCTTGATGATTGTTTCAGGTAATGATCAGTACACCAAAACCACTTGGCTCACCAAATTTCGTTCTTCTAGGTTAAACCGTTCGTTTGCAGTAACCGTTTTTATTTTTAGGTTTCACTCTTTTTTCTAATATACTAATACATGTATTTGGAACTCTAAATGAAATACGGTTTGTTCTAGCTCTTTGAAACTTGACACAATAAAGAAGTTTCAAGTTCTATCACTATGGTTGGTTTTCTGTTGATGTAGCCCTAAGCAGAGACTGGTGAAAATTACTTTGATGGAAAGAAGTTTTCAAGCTTCCAAAAAACTAAGAGTTGCCTGAAATCTCAGCAAATATTTTTCACCCAATCTTGATTATTCTTTCAGGTAATGATCAGTAAACCAAATCCACTTGGCTCACCAAATTTCGTTCTTCTAGGTTAAAACTTTCTTTTTCAGTAACAATTTTCATTTTTAGGTTTCACTCTGTTTTCTCCTATAGGGATACATGTATTTGGAACTCTAAATAAAAGTCGGTTTGTGCTAGCTCTTTAAACTTAACAAAATAAAGCAGTTTCAAGTACTATCTCTATTGTTTGTTTGCTGTTGATGTAGCTCTAAGAAGAGACTGGCGAAAATCACTTTGATGGAAAGGGTTTGCCAAGCTTCCAAAAACTACGAGTTGCCGGAAATATCAGCAAACATTTTTTCACCGAATCTTGAGGATTCTTTCAGGTTTTGATCAGTACACCAAAAACACTTGGCTCACCAAATTTCGTTCTTCAAGGTTAAACCGTTCGTTTTCAGTAACCGTTTTTATTTTTAGGTTTCACTCTCTTTTCTCCTATACGGATGTATGTATTTGGAACTCTAAATCGATGACGGTTTGTTCTAGCTTTTTGAAACTTGACACAATGGAGCAGTTTCAAATTCTGTCTTTATGGTTTGTTTGCTGTTGATGTAGCCCTAAGCAGAGACTGGGGAAAATCACTTTGATGGAAAGGGGTTGCCAAGCTTCCAAAAACAACGAGATGCCTGAAATCTCAGCAAACATTTTTTCACCCAATCTTGATGATTCTTTCAGGTAATGATCAGTACACCAAAACCACTTGGCTCATCAAATTTCGTTCTTCTAGGTTAAACCGTTCGTTTGCAGTAACCGTTTTCATTTTTAGGTTTCACTCTCTTTTCTCCTATACGGATACATGTATTTGGAGCTCTAAATCAAAGACGGTTTGTGCTAGCTCTTTGAAACTTGACACAATAAAGCAGTTTCAAGTTCTATCTCTATGGTTTGTTTGCTGTTGATGTAGCCCTAAGTAGAGACTGGCGAAAATAACTTTGATGGAAAGGGTTTGCCAAGCTTCAGTAAACGACGAGTTGCCTGAAATGTCAGCAAACATTTTTTCACCCAATCTTGATGATTCTTTCAGGTAATGATCAGTACACCAAAACCACTTGGCTCACCAAATTTCGTCCTTCTAGGTTAAACCGTTCGTTTGCAGTAACCGTTTTCATTTTTAGGTTTCACTCTGTTTTCTCCTATACGGATACATGTATTTGGAACTCTAAATCGAAGACGGTTTGTGTTAGCTCTTTGAAACTTGACACAGTAAAGCAGTTTAAAGTTCTATCTCTAGGGTGTGTTTGCTGTTGATGTAGCCCTAAGGAGAGACTTGTGAAAATCTCTTTGATGGAAAGGGGATGCCAGCTTCCAGAAAAATACGAGTTGCCTGAAATATCAGCAAACATTTTTTCACCGAATCTTGCTGATTCTTTCAGGTAATGATCCGTACACCAAAACCACTTGGCTCACCAAATTTCGTTCTTCTAGGTTAAACCGTTCGTTTCCAGTAACCGTTTTCATTTTTAGGTTTCACTCTGTTTTCTCCTATACGGATACATGTATTTGGAACTCTAAATCAAAGACGGTTTGTGCTAGCTCTTTGAAAATTGACACAATAAAGCAGTTTCAAGTTCTATCTCTATGGTTTGTTTTCTGTTGATGTAGCCAAGCAGAGACTGGCGAAAATCACTTTGATGGAAAGGGGTTGCCAAGATTCCAAAAACTACGAGTTTCCTGAAATCAGCAAACATTTTTTCACCCAATATTGATGATTCTTTCAGGTAATGATCAGTACACAAAAAACCACTTGGCTCACCAAATTTCGTTCTTGTAGGTTAAACCATTCGTTTGCGGTAACCATTTTCATTTTTAGGTTTCACTCTGTTTTCTTCTATAAGGATACATATATTTGGAACTATAAATCAAAGACGGTTTGTGATAGCTCTTTGAAACTTGACACAATAAAGCAGTTTCAAGTTCTATCTCTAGGGATTGTTTGTTGTTGAATTATCTCTAAGCAGAGACTGGAGAAAATCACTTTGATGGAAAGGGATTGCCAAGCTTCCAAAAACTACGAGTTTCATGAAATATCAGAAAACATTTTTTCACCCAATCATGATGATTTTTTCAGGAAATGATCAGTACACCAAAACCACTTGGCTCACCACATTTCGTTCTTCTAGGTTAAACCGTTCATTTCCAGGAACCGTTTTCATTTTTAGGTTTCACTCCTTTTTCTCCTATACAGATACAAGTATTTGGAATCTTAATCAAAGTCGTTTTGTGCTAGCTCTTTGAATCTTGACACAATAAAGCAGTTTCAAGTTCTATCTCTAGGGTTTGTTTGCTGTTGATGTAGCCCTAAGCAGAGACTGTCGAAAATCACTTTGATGGAAAGGGGTTGCCAAGCTTCCAAAAACTACGAGTTGCCTGAATACTCAGCAAACATCTTTTCACCCAATCTTGATGATTCTTTCAGGTAATGATCAGTACACCATAACCACTAGGCTCACCAAATTTCGTTCTTGTAGGTTAAACCATTCGTTTGCAGTAACCATTTTCATTTTTAAGTTTCACTCTGTTTTCTCCTATAAGGATACGTATATTTGGAACTATAAATCAAAGACGGTTTGTGATAGCTCTTTGAAACTTGACACAATAGAGCAGTTTCAAGTTCTGTCTTTATGGTTTGTTTGCTGTTGATGTAGCCCAAAGCAGAGACAGGCGAAAATCACTTTGATGGAAAGTGGTTGCCAAGCTTCCAAAAACTACGAGTTGCCTGAAATCTCAGCAAACATTTTTTCACCCAATCTTGATGATTCTTTCAGGTAATGATCAGTATACCAAAACCACTTGGCTCATCAAATTTCGTTCTTCTAGGTTAAACCGTTCGTTTGCAGTAACCGTTTTCATTTTTAGGTTTCACTCTGTTTTCTCCTATAGGGATACATGTATTTGGAACTCTAAATCAAAGACGGTTTGTGCTAGCTCTTTGAAACTTGACACAATAGAGCAGTTTCCAATTCTATCTCTATGGTTTCTTTGCTGTTGATGTAGCCCTAAGCAGAGACTGGCTAAAATTACTTTGATGGAAAAAAGTTGCCAAGCTTCCAAAAACTACACGTTTCCTGAAATCTCAGCAAACATTTTTTCACCCAATCTTGATGATTCTTTCAGGTAATGATCAGTACAAAAAATCAACTTGGCTCACCAAATTTCGTTCTTCTAGGTTAAACCGTTCGTTTGCAGTAACCGTTTTCATTTTTAGGTTTCCCTCTGTTTTTTCCTATAGGGATACATATATTTGGAGCTCTAAATCAAAGATGGTTTGTGCTAGCTCTTTGAAACTTGACACAATAAAGGAGTTTCAAGTTCTGTCACTATGGTTTGTTTGCTGTTGATGTAGCCCTAAGTAGAGACTGGCGAAAATCTCTTTGTTGGAAAGGGTTTGCCAAGCTTCAGAAAACGACGAATTGCCTGAAATGTCAGCAAAAATTTTTTCACCCAATCTTCATGATTCTTTCAGGCAATGATCAGTACACCAAAACCAATTGGCTCACCAAATTTCGTTCTTCTAGGTTAAACCGTTCGTTTGCAGTAACCGTTTTCATTTTTAGGTTTCACTTTGTTTTCTCCTATACGGATACATGTATTTGGAACTCTAAATAAAAGACGGTTTGATCTAGCTCTTTGAAACTTGACACAGTAAAACAGATTCAAGTTCTATCTCTAGGGTTTGTTTGCCGTTGATGTAGCCCTAACCAGAGACTTCTGAAAATCACTTTGATGGAAAGGGGATGCCAGCTTCTAGAAAAATACGAGTTGCCTGAAATATCAGCAAACATTTTTTCACCCAATCTTGCTGATTCTTTCAGGTAATGATCCGTACACCAAAACCACTTGGCTCACCAAATTTCGTTCTTCTAGGTTAAACCGTTCGTTTCCAGTAACCGTTTTCATTTTTAGGTTTCACTCTGTTTTCTCCTATACGGATACATGTATTTGGAACTATAAATCAAAGACTTTTTGTGCTAGCTCTTTGAAACTTGACACAATAGATCAGTTTCAAGTTCTATCTCTATGGTTTGTTTGCTGTTGATGTAGCCCTAAGCAGAGACTGGAGAAAATCACTTTGATGGAAAGGGGTTGCCAAGCTTCCAAAAACTACGAGTTTCCTGAAATCTCAGCAAACATCTTTTCACCCAATCTTGATGATTCTTTCAGGTAATGATCAGTACACCATAACCACTTGGCTCACCAAATTTCGTTCTTGTAGGTTAAACCATTCGTTTGCAGTAACCATTTTCATTTTTAGGTTTCACTCTGTTTTCTCCTATAAGGATAGGTATATTTGGAACTCTAAATCAAAGACGGTTTGTGCTAGCTCTTTGAAACTTGACACAATAGAGCAGTTTCAAGTTCTGTCTTTATGGTTTGTTTGCTCTTGATGTAGCCCTAAGCAGAGACTGGCGAATATCACTTTGATGGAAAGGGGTTGCCAAGCTTCCAAAAACTACGAGTTTCCTGAAATCTCAGCAAGCATTTTTTCACCCAATCTTGATGATTCTTTCAGGTAATGATCAGTACACCAAAACCACTTGGCTCATCAAATTTCGTTCTTCTAGGTTAAACCGTTCGTTTGCAGTAACCGTTTTCATTTTTACGTTTCACTCTGTTTTCTCCTATAGGGATACATGTATTTGGAACTCTAAATCAAAGACGGTTTGTGATAGCTCTTTGAAACTTGACACAATAGAGCAGTTTCAAGTTCTATCTCTATGGTTTCTTTGCTGTTGATGTACCACTAAGCAGAGACTGGCTAAAATTACTTTGATGGAAAAAAGTTGCAAATCTTCTAAAAACTACACTTTTCCTGAAATCTCAGCAAACATTTTTTCACCCAATCTTGATGATTCCTTCAGGTAATGATCAGTACACCAAAACCACTTGGCTCACCAAATTTCGTTCTTCTAGGTTAAACCGTTCATTTGCAGTAACCGTTTTCATTTTTAGGTTTCCCTCTGTTTTTTCCTATAGGGATACATGTATTTGGAACTCTAAATCAAAGACGGTTTGTGCTAGCTCTTTGAAACTTGACACAATAGAGCAGTTTTAAGTTCTATCTCTATGGTTTGTTTGCTGTTGATGTAGCCCTAAGCAGAGACTGGCGAAAATCACTTTGATATAAAGGGGTTGCCAAGCTTTCAAAAACTACATTTCCTGAAATCTCAGCAAACATCTTTTCAACCAATCTTGATGATTCTTTTAGGTAATGATCAGTACACCAAACCCACTTGTCTCAACAAATTTCGTACTTTTAGGTTAAACCGTTCGTTTGCAGTAACCGTTTTCATTTTTATGTTTCAGTCTGTTTTCTCCTATACGGATACAGGTATTTGGAACTCTAAATCAAAGACGGTTTGTGCTAGCTCTTTGAAACTTGACACAATAAAGCAGTTTCAAATTCTATCTCTATGATTTGTTTCCTGTTGAATTATCTCTAAGCAGAGACTGGAGAAAATCACTTTGATGGAAAAGGTTTGCAAGCTTCCAAAATCTACGAGTTTCCTGAAATCTCAGCAAACATGTTTTCACCCAATATTGATGATTCTTTCAGGTAATGATCAGTACACCAAAACCACTTGGCTCACCAAATTTCGTTCTTGTAGGTTAAACCATTCTTTTGCAGTAACCATTTTCATTTTTTGGTTTCACTCTGTTTTCTCCTATAAGGATACATATATTTGGAACTATAAAACAAAGACGGTTTGTGCTAGCTCTTTGAAACTTGACACAATTGAGCAGTTTCAAGTTCTATCTCTAGGGTTTGTTTGCTGTTGATGTAGCCCTAAGCAGAGACTGGCGAAAATCACTTTGATAGAAAGGGGTTGCCAAGCTTCCAAAAAACTACGAGTTTCCTGAAATCTCAGCAAACATCTTTTCACCCAATCTTGATGATTCTTTCAGGTAATGATCAGTACACCAAACCCACTTGTCTCACCAAATTTCGTTCTTTTAGGTTAAACCGTTCTTTTGCAGTAACCGTTTTCATTTTTAGGTTTCACTCTGTTTTCTCCTATAGGGATACATGTATTTGGAAGTCTAAATCAAAGACTCTTTGTGCTAGCTCTTTGAAACTTGACACAATAGAGCTGTTTCAAGATCTATCTCTATGTTTTGTTTGCTGTTTTTGTAGCCCTAAGCAGAGACTGGCAAAAATCACTTTTATGAAAAGGGGTTGCCAAGCTTCCAAAAAACTACGAGTTGCCTGAAATCTTAGCAAAGAGTTTTTCAACTAATCTTGATGATTCCTTCAGGTAATGATCAGTACACCAAAACCACTTGGCTCACCAAATTTCGTTCTTCTAGGTTAAACCGTTCGTTTCCAGTAACCGTTTTCATTTTTAGGTTTCACTCTGTTTTCTCCTATATGGATACAGGTATTTGGCAATCTAAATCAAAGACGGTTTGTGCTAGCTCTTTGAAACATGACACAATAAAGCAGTTTCTAGTTCTATCTCTATGGTTTGTTTCCTGTTGAATTATCTCTAAGCAGAGACTGGAGAAAATAACTTTGATGGAAAGGGGTTGCCAAGATTCCAAAAACTACGAGTTGTCTGAAATCTCAGCAAACATCTTTTTACCCAATCTTGATGATTCTTTCAGGTAATGATCAGTACACAAAAACCACTTGGCTCACCAAATTTCGTTCTTCTAGGTTAAACCGTGCGTTTTCAGTAACTGTTTTCATTTATAGGTTTCACTCTGTTTTCTCCTATAGGGATACATGTATTTGGAACTCTAAATCAAAGACGGTTTGTGCTAGCTCTTTGAAACTTGACACAATAGAGCAGTTTCAAGGTCTATCTATATGGTTTGTTTGCTGTTGATGTAGCCCTAAGCAGAGACCTGCGAAAATCATTTTGGCGGAAAAGGGTTGCCAAGCTTCCAAAAACTACGAGTTGCCTGAAATCTCAGCAAACATCTTTTCACCCAATCTTGATGATTCTTTCAGGTAATGATCAGTACACCAAAACAACTTGGCTCACCAAATTTCATTCTTCTAGGTTAAACCGTTCGTTTGCAGTAATCGTTTTCATTTTTAGGTTTCACTGTTTTCTCCTACAGGGATACATGTATTTGGAACTCTAATTCAAAGACGGTTTGTGCTAGCTCTTTGAAACTTGACACAGTAAAGCAGTTTCAAGTTCTATCTCCATGATTTGTTTGCTGTTGATGTAGCCCTAAGCAGAGACTGGCGAAAATCACTTAGATGGAAAGGGGTTGCCAAGCTTCCAAAAACTACGAGTTGCCTGAACTCTTAGCAAAGAGTTTTTCACCTAATTTTGTTGATTCTTTCAGGTAATGATCAGTACACCAAAACCACTTGGTTCACTAAATTTCATTCTTCTAGGTTAAACCGTTCGTTTGCAGTAACCGTTTTCATTTTTAGGTTTCACTCTGTTTTCTCCTATAGGGATACATGTATTTGGAACTCTAAATCAAAGACGGTTTGTGCTAGCTCTTTGAAACTTGACACAATAAAGCAGTTTCAAGTTCTATCTCTATGGTTTGTTTGCTGTTGATGTAGCCCTAAGCAGAGACTGGCGAAAATCACTTTGATGGAAAGGGTTTGCCAAGCTTCCAAAAACTACGAGTTGCCTGAAATATCAGCAAACATTTTTTCACCCAATCTTGAGGATTCTTTCAGGTAATGATCAGTACACCAAAACCACTTGGCTCACCAAATTTTGTTCTTCAAGGTTAAACCGTTCATTTGCAGTAACCGTTTTTATTTTTAGGTTTCACTCTCTTTTCTCCTATACGGATACATGTATTTGGAACTCTAAATAGAAGACGGTTTGTTCTAGCTCTTTGAAACTTGACACAATAGAGCAGTTTCAAATTCTTTCTTTATGGTTTGTTTGCTGTTGATGTAGTCCTAAGCAGAGACTTGGGAAAATCACTTTGATGGAAAGGGGTTGCCAAGCTTCCAAAAACAACGAGATGCCTGAAATCTCAGCAAACATTTTTTCACCCAATCTTGATGATTCTTTCAGGTAATGATCAGTACACCAAAACCACTTGGCTCATCAAATTTCGTTCTTCTAGATTAAACCGTTCGTTTTCAGTAACTGTTTTCATTTTTAGGTTTCACTCTCTTTTCTCCTATACGGATACATGTATTTGGAGCTCTAAATCAAAGACGGTTTGTGCTAGCTCCTTAAAACTTGACACAATAAAGCCGTTTCAAGTTCTATCACTATGGTTTGTTTGCTGTTGATGTAGCCCTAAGCAGAGACTGGCGAAAATAACTTTGATGGAAAGGGTTTGCCAAGCTTCAGAAAACGACGAGTTGCCTGAAATGTCAGCAAAAATTTTTTCACCCAATCTTCATGATTCTTTCAGGGAATGATCAGTACACCAAAACCACTTGGCTCACCAAATTTTGTTCTTCTAGGTTAAACCGTTCGTTTGCAGTAACCGTTTTCATTTTTAGGTTTCACTCTGTTTTCTCCTATACGGATGCATGTATTTGAAACTCTAAATCAAAGACGGTTTGTGTTAGCTCTTTGAAACTTGACACAGTAAAGCAGTTTAATGTTCTATCTCCATGGTTTGTTTTCTGTTGATGTAGCCCTAAGCAGAGACTGGCGAAAATCACTTAGATGGAAAGGGGTTGCCAAGCTTCCAAAAACTACGAGTTGCCTGAACTCTTAGCAAAGAGTTTTTCACCTAATTTTGTTGATTCTTTCAGGTAATGATCAGTACACCAAAACCACTTGGTTCACCAAATTTCATTCTTCTAGGTTAAACCGTTCGTTTGCAGTAACCGTTTTCATTTTTAGGTTTCACTCTGTTTTCTCCTATAGGGATACATGTATTTGGAACTCTAAATCAAAGACGGTTTGTGCTAGCTCTTTGAAACTTGACACAATAAAGCAGTTTCAAGTTCTATCTCTATGGTTTGTTTGCTGTTGATGTAGCCCTAAGCAGAGACTGGCGAAAATCACTTTGATGGAAAGGGTTTGCCAAGCTTCCAAAAACTATGAGTTGCCTGAAATATCAGCAAACATTTTTTCACCCAATCTTGATGATTCTTTCAGGTAATGATCAGTACAGCATAACCACTTGCCTCACCAAATTTAGTTCTTCTAGGTTAAACCGTTCGTTTGCAGTAACCGTTTTCATTTATAGGTTTCACTCTGTTTTCTCCTATAGGGATACATGTATTTGGAACTCTAAATCAAAGAAGGTTTGTGCTAGCTCTTTGAAACTTGACACAATAGAGCACTTTCAAGGTCTATCTCTATGGTTTGTTTGCTGTTGATGTAGCCCTAAGCAGAGACTTGCGAAAATCATTTTGGCGGAAAAGGGTTGCCAAGCTTCCAAAAACTACGAGTTGCCTGAAATCTCAGCAAACATCTTTTCACCCAATCTTGATGATTCTTTCAGGTAATGATCAGTACACCAAAACAACTTGGCTCACCAAATTTCGTTCTTCTAGGTTAAACCGTTCGTTTCCAGTAATCGTTTTCATTTTTAGGTTTCACTGTTTTCTCCTACAGTGATACATGTATTTGGAACTCTAATTCAAAGACGGTTTGTGCTAGCTCTTTGAAACTTGACACAGTAAAGCAGTTTCAAGTTCTATCTCCATGGTTTGTTTGCTGTTGATGTAGCCCTTAGCAGAGACTGGCGAAAATCACTTTGATGGAAAGGGTTTGCCAAGCTTCCAAAAACTACGAGTTGCCTGAAATATCAGCAAACATTTTTTCACCCAATCTTGAGGATTCTTTCAGGTAATGATCAGTACACCAAAACCACTTGGCTCACCAAATTTCGTTCTTCAAGGTTAAACCGTTCATTTGCAGTAACCGTTTTTATTTTTAGGTTTCACTCTCTTTTCTCCTATATGGATACATGTATTTGGAACTCTAAATAGAAGACGGTTTGTTCTAGCTCTTTGAAACTTGACACAATAGAGCAGTTTCAAATTCTTTCTTTATGGTTTGTTTGCTGTTGATGTAGTCCTAAGCAGAGACTTGGGAAAATCACTTTGATGGAAAGGGGTTGCCAAGCTTCCAAAAACAACGAGATGCCTGAAATCTCAGCAACCATTTTTTCACCCAATCTTGATGATTCTTTCAGGTAATGATCAGTACACCAAAACCACTTGGCTCATCAAATTTCGTTCTTCTAGATTAAACCGTTCGTTTTCAGTAACTGTTTTCATTTTTAGGTTTCACTCTCTTTTCTCCTATACGGATACATGTATTTGGAGCTCTAAATCAAAGACGGTTTGTGCTAGCTCCTTAAAACTTGACACAATAAAGCAGTTTCAAGTTCTATCACTATGGTTTGTTTGCTGTTGATGTAGCCCTAAGCAGAGACTGGCGAAAATAACTTTGATGGAAAGGGTTTGCCAAGCTTCAGAAAACGACGAGTTGCCTGAAATGTCAGCAAAAATTTTTTCACCCAATCTTCATGATTCTTTCAGGTAATGATCAGTACACCCAAACCACTTGGCTCACCAAATTTTGTTCTTCTAGGTTAAACCGTTCGTTTGCAGTAACCGTTTTCATTTTTAGGTTTCACTCTGTTTTCTCCTATACGGATGCATGTATTTGAAACTCTAAATCAAAGACGGTTTGTGTTAGCTCTTTGAAACTTGACACAGTAAAGCAGTTTAATGTTCTATCTCTAGGCTTTGTTTGCTGTTGATGTAGCCCTAAGGAGAGACTTGTGAAAATCACTTTGATGGAAAGGGGATGCCAGCTTCCAGAAAAATACGAGTTGCCTGAAATATCAGCAAACATTTTTCACCCAATCTTGCTGATTCTTTCAGGTAATGATCCATACACCAAAACCACTTGGCTCACCAAATTTTGTTCTTCTAGGTTAAACCGTTCGTTTCCAGTAACCGTTTTCATTTTTAGGTTTCACTCTGTTTTCTCCTATACGGATACATGTATTTGGAACTCTAAATCAAAGACGTTTTGTGCTAGCTCTTTGAAACTTGACACAATAGAGCAGTTTCAAGTTCTATGTCTATGGTTTGTTTGCTGTTGATGTAGCCCTAAGCAGAGACTGGCGAAAATCACTTTGATGGAAAGGGGTTGCCAAGCTTCCAAAACTACGAGTTGCCTGAAATCTCAGCAAACATCTTTTCACCCAATCTTGATGATTCTTTCAGGTAATGATCAGTACACCAAAACCACTTGGCTCACCAAATTTCGTTCTTCTGGGTTAAACCGTTCGTTTACAGTAACCGTTTTCATTTTTAGGATTCACTTTGTTATCTCCTATACGGATACATGTATTTAGAACTCTAAATCAAAGATGGTTTGTGCTAGCTCTTTGAAACTTGACAAAATAAAGCAGTTTCAAGATCTATCTCTTTTGTTTCTTTACTGTTGATGTAGCCCTAAGCAGAGACTGGCGAAAATCACTTTAATGGAAAGGGATTGCCAAGCATCCAAAAACTACGATTTTCCTGAAATATCAGCAAACCTTTTTTTACCCAATATTGATGATTCTTTCCGGTAATGATCAGTACACCAAAACCACTTGGGTCACCAAATTTCGTTATTCTAGGTTAAACCGTTCCTTGACAGTAACCGTTTTCATTTTTAGGTTTCACTCTGTTTTCTCCTATACGGATATATGTATTTGGAACTCTAAATCAAAGACGGTTTGTGCTAGCACTTTTAAACTTGACACAATAAACAGTTTCAAGTTCTATCTCTATGGTTTATTTGCTGTTGATGTAGCCCTAAGCAGAGACTGTCGAAAATCCCTTTCATGGAAAGGGGTTGCCAAGCTTCCAAAAACTACGAGTTGTTAGAAATCTTAGCAAGCATTTTTTTACCCAATCTTGATGATTCTTTCAGGTAATGATCAGTACACCAAAACCACTTGGCTCACTAAATTTCGTTCTTCTAGTTTAACCCGTTCGTTTGCAGTAACCATTTTCATTTTTAGGTTTCACTCTGTTTTCTCCTATAGGGATACATGTATTTGGAACTCTAAATCAAACACGGTTTGTGCTAGCTCTTTGAAACTTGACACAATAGAGAAGTTTCAAGTTCTATCTCTATGGATTGTTTGCTGGTGATGTAGCCCTAAGCAGAAACTGGCGAAAATCACTTTGATGAAAAGGGGTTGCAAAGCTTCCAAAAATTACGAGTTGCCTGAAATCTCAGCAAACATTTTTTCACCCAATCTTGAGGATTCTTTCAGGTAATGATCAGTACACCAAAACCACTTGGCTCACCAAATTTCGTTCTTCTAGGTTAAACCGTTCGTTTGTAGTAACCGATTTCATTTTTAGGTTTCACTCTGTTTTCTCCTATAGGGATACATGTATTTGGAACTCTAAATCAAAGACGGTTTGTGCTACCTCTTTGAAACTTGACACAATAAAGCAATTTCAAGTTCTTTCTCTATGGTTTGTTTGCTGTTAATAGCCCTAAGCAGAGGCTGGCAAAAATCACTTTGATGGAAAGGGGTTGCAGGCTTCCAAAAACTACCAGTTGCCGGAAATCTCAGCAAACATTTTTTTCACCCAATCTTGATGATTCTTTCAGGTAATGATGAGTACACCAAAACCACTTGGCTCACCAAATTTCGTTCTTCTAGGTTAAACCGTTCGTTTGCAGTAACCGTTTTCATTTTTAGGTTTCACTCTGTTTTCTCCTATAGGGATATATGTATTTGGAACTCTAAATCAAAGACGGTTTGTGCTAGCTCTTTGAAACTTGACACAATTGAGCAGTTTCAAATTCTATCTTTATGGTTTGTTTGCTGTTGTTAGCCATAAGCAGAGACTGTCGAAAATCACTTTGATGGAAAGGGGTTGCAGGCTTCCAAAAACTACGAGTTGCCGGAAATCTCAGCAAACATTTTTTCACCCAATCTTGATGATTCTTTCAGTAATGAAAAGTACACAAAAGCCACTTGGCTCACCAAATTTCGTTCTTCTATGTTAAACCGTTCGTTTGCAGTAACCGATTTCAATTTTAGGTTTCACTCTGTTTTCTCCTATTGGGATACAAGTATTTGGAACTCTAAATCAAAGACGGTTTGTGCTAGCTCTTTGAAACTTGACACAATTGAGCAGTTTCAAATTCTATCTCTATGGTTTGTTTGCTGTTGTTAGCCATAAGCAGAGACTGTCGAAAATCACTTTGATGGAAAGGTGTTGCAGGCTTCCAAAAACTACGAGTTGCCGGAAATCTCAGCAAACATTTTTTCACCCAATCTTGATGATTCTTTCAGTAATGAAAAGTACACAAAAGCCACTTGGCTCACCAAATTTCGTTCTTCTATGTTAAACCGTTCGTTTGCAGTAACCGATTTCAATTTTAGGTTTCACTCTGTTTTCTCCTATTGGGATACAAGTATTTGGAACTCTAAATCAAAGACGGTTTGTGCTAGCTCTTTGAAACATGACACAATAAAGCAGTTTCAAGTTCTATCTCTATGGTTTGTTTGCTGTTGTTGTAGCCCTAAGCAGAGACTGGCGAAAATCAGTTTGATGGAAAGGGGTTGCCAAGCTTCAGAACAACTACGAGTTGCTTGAAATCTCAGCAAACATTTTTTCACCCAATCTTGATGATTCTTTCAGGTAATGATCAGTACACGAAAACCACTTGGCTCACCAAATTTCGTTCTTCTAGGTTAAACCGTTCGTTTTCAGTAACTGTTTTCATTTATAGGTTTCACTCTGTTTTCTCCTATAGGGATACATGTATTTGGAACTCTAAATCAAAGAAGGTTTGTGCTAGCTCTTTGAAACTTGACACAATAGAGCACTTTCAAGGTTTATCTCTATGGTTTGTTTGCTGTTGATGTAGCCCTAAGCAGAGACTTGCGAAAATCATTTTGGCGGAAAAGGGTTGCCAAGCTTCCAAAAACTACGAGTTGCCTGAAATCTCAGCAAACATCTTTTCACCCAATCTTGATGATTCTTTCAGGTAATGATCAGTACACCAAAACAACTTGGCTCACCAAATTTCGTTCTTCTAGGTTAAACCGTTCGTTTGCAGTAATCGTTTTCATTTTTAGGTTTCACTGTTTTCTCCAAAGGGATACATGTATTTGGAACTCTAATTCAAAGACGGTTTGTGCTAGCTCTTTGAAACTTGACACAGTAAAGCAGTTTCAAGTTCTATCTCCATGGTTTGTTTGCTGTTGATGTAGCCCTAAGCAGAGACTGGCGAAAATCACTTAGATGGAAAGGGGTTGCCAAGCTTCCAAAAACTACGAGTTGCCTGAACTCTTAGCAAAGAGTTTTTCACCTAATTTTGTTGATTCTTTCAGGTAATGATCAGTACACCAAAACCACTTGGTTCACCAAATTTCATTCTTCTAGGTTAAACCGTTCGTTTGCAGTAACCGTTTTCATTTTTAGGTTTCACTCTGTTTTCTCCTATAGGGATACATGTATTTGGAACTCTAAATCAAAGACGGTTTGTGCTAGCTCTTTGAAACTTGACACAATAAAGCAGTTTCAAGTTCTATCTCTATGGTTTGTTTGCTGTTGATGTAGCCCTAAGCAGAGACTGGCGAAAATCACTTTGATGGAAAGGGTTTGCCAAGCTTCCAAAAACTACGAGTTGCCTGAAATATCAGCAAACATTTTTTCACCCAATCTTGAGGATTCTTTCAGGTAATGATCAGTACACCAAAACCACTTGGCTCACCAAATTTCGTTCTTCAAGGTTAAACCGTTCATTTGCAGTAACCGTTTTTATTTTTAGGTTTCACTCTCTTTTCTCCTATACGGATACATGTATTTGGAACTCTAAATAGAAGACGGTTTGTTCTAGCTCTTTGAAACTTGACACAATAGAGCAGTTTCAAATTCTTTCTTTATGGTTTGTTTGCTGTTGATGTAGTCCTAAGCAGAGACTTGGGAAAATCACTTTGATGGAAAGGGGTTGCCAAGCTTCCAAAAACAACGAGATGCCTGAAATCTCAGCAAACATTTTTTCACCCAATCTTGATGATTCTTTCAGGTAATGATCAGTACACCAAAACCACTTGGCTCATCAAATTTCGTTCTTCTAGATTAAACCGTTCGTTTTCAGTAACTGTTTTCATTTTTAGGTTTCACTCTCTTTTCTCCTATACGGATACATGTATTTGGAGCTCTAAATCAAAGACGGTTTGTGCTAGCTCCTTAAAACTTGACACAATAAAGCAGTTTCAAGTTCTATCACTATGGTTTGTTTGCTGTTGATGTAGCCCTAAGCAGAGACTGGCGAAAATAACTTTGATGGAAAGGGTTTGCCAAGCTTCAGAAAACGACGAGTTGCCTGAAATGTCAGCAAAAATTTTTTCACCCAATCTTCATGATTCTTTCAGGGAATGATCAGTACACCAAAACCACTTGGCTCACCAAATTTTGTTCTTCTAGGTTAAACCGTTCGTTTGCAGTAACCGTTTACATTTTTAGGTTTCACTCTGTTTTCTCCTATACGGATGCATGTATTTGAAACTCTAAATCAAAGACGGTTTGTGTTAGCTCTTTGAAACTTGACACAGTAAAGCAGTTTAATGTTCTATCTCCATGGTTTGTTTTCTGTTGATGTAGCCCTAAGCAGAGACTGGCGAAAATCACTTAGATGGAAAGGGGTTGCCAAGCTTCCAAAAACTACGAGTTGCCTGAACTCTTAGCAAAGAGTTTTTCACCTAATTTTGTTGATTCTTTCAGGTAATGATCAGTACACCAAAACCACTTGGTTCACCAAATTTCATTCTTCTAGGTTAAACCGTTCGTTTGCAGTAACCGTTTTCATTTTTAGGTTTCACTCTGTTTTCTCCTATAGGGATACATGTATTTGGAACTCTAAATCAAAGACGGTTTGTGCTAGCTCTTTGAAACTTGACACAATAAAGCAGTTTCAAGTTCTATCTCTATGGTTTGTTTGCTGTTGATGTAGCCCTAAGCAGAGACTGGCGAAAATCACTTTGATGGAAAGGGTTTGCCAAGCTTCCAAAAACTACGAGTTGCCTGAAATATCAGCAAACATTTTTTCACCCAATCTTGAGGATTCTTTCAGGTAATGATCAGTACACCAAAACCACTTGGCTCACCAAATTTCGTTCTTCAAGGTTAAACCGTTCGTTTGCAGTAACCGTTTACATTTTTAGGTTTCACTCTGTTTTCTCCTATAGGGATACATGTATTTGGAACTCTAAATCAAAGACGGTTTGTGCTAGCTCTTTGAAACTTGACACAATAAAGCAGTTTGAAGTTCTATCTCTATGGTTTATTGCTGTTGATCTAGCCCTAAGCAGAGACTGGCGAAAATCACTTTCATGGAAAGGGTTGCCAAGCTTCCAAAAGACTACGAGTTGTCTGAAATCTCAGCAAACATTTTTTCACCCAATCTTGATGATTCTTTCAGGTAATGATCAGTACACCAAAACCACTTGGCTCACCAAATTTCGTTTTTCTAGGTTAAACTTTTTTTTTGCAGTAACTGTTTTCATTTTTAGGTTTCACTCTGTTTTCTCCTACAGGGATACATGTATTTGGAACTCTAAATCTAACACGGTTTGTGCTAGCTCTTTGAAACTTGACAAGTAAAGCAGTTTCAAGTGTTTTCTCTATGGTTTGTTTGCTGTTGATGTAGCCTTAAGCAGAGACTTGCGAAAATCATTTTGGCGGAAAAGGGTTGCCAAGCTTCCAAAAACTACGAGTTGCCTGAAATCTCAGCAAACATCTTTTCACCCAATCTTGATGATTCTTTCAGGTAATGATCAGTACACCAAAACAACTTGGCTCACCAAATTTCGTTCTTCTAGGTTAAACCGTTCGTTTGCAGTAATCGTTTTTATTTTTAGGTTTCACTCTCTTTTCTCCTATACGGATACATGTATTTGGAACTCTAAATAGAAGACGGTTTGTTCTAGCTCTTTGAAACTTGACACAATAGAGCAGTTTCAAATTCTTTCTTTATGGTTTGTTTGCTGTTGATGTAGTCCTAAGCAGAGACTTGGGAAAATCACTTTGATGGAAAGGTGTTGCCAAGCTTCCACAAACAACGAGATGCCTGAAATCTCAGCAAACATTTTTTCACCCAATCTTGATGATTCTTTCAGGTAATGATCAGTACACCAAAACCACTTGGCTCATCAAATTTCGTTCTTCTAGATTAAACCGTTCGTTTTCAGTAACTGTTTTCATTTTTAGGTTTCACTCTCTTTTCTCCTATACGGATACATGTATTTGGAGCTCTAAATCAAAGACGGTTTGTGCTAGCTCCTTAAAACTTGACACAATAAAGCAGTTTCAAGTTCTATCACTATGGTTTGTTTGCTGTTGATGTAGCCCTAAGCAGAGACTGGCGAAAATAACTTTGATGGAAAGGGTTTGCCAAGCTTCAGAAAACGACGAGTTGCCTGAAATGTCAGCAAAAATTTTTTCACCCAATCTTCATGATTCTTTCAGGTAATGATCAGTACACCAAAACCACTTGGCTCACCAAATTTTGTTCTTCTAGGTTAAACCGTTCGTTTGCAGTAACCGTTTTCATTTTTAGGTTTCACTCTGTTTTCTCCTATACGGATGCATGTATTTGAAACTCTAAATCAAAGACAGTTTGTGTTAGCTCTTTGAAACTTGACACAGTAAAGCAGTTTAATGTTCTATCTCTAGGGTTTGTTTGCTGTTGATGTAGCCCTAAGGAGAGACTTGTGAAAATCACTTTGATGGAAAGGGGATGCCAGCTTCCAGAAAAATACGAGTTGCCTGAAATATCAGCAAACATTTTTCACCCAATCTTGCTGATTCTTTCAGGTAATGATCCATACACCAAAACCACTTGGCTCACCAAATTTCGTTCTTCTAGGTTAAACCGTTCGTTTCCAGTAACCGTTTTCATTTTTAGGTTTCACTCTGTTTTCTCCTATACGGATACATGTATTTGGAACTCTAAATCAAAGACGTTTTGTGCTAGCTCTTTGAAACTTGACACAATAGAGCAGTTTCAAGTTCTATCTCTATGGTTTGTTTGCTGTTGATGTAGCCCTAAGCAGAGACTGGCGAAAATCACTTTGATGGAAAGGGGTTGCCAAGCTTCCAAAACTACGAGTTGCCTGAAATCTCAGCAAACATCTTTTCACCCAATCTTGATGATTCTTTCAGGTAATGATCAGTACACCAAAACCACTTGGCTCACCAAATTTCGTTCTTCTGGGTTAAACCGTTCGTTTACAGTAACCGTTTTCATTTTTAGGATTCACTTTGTTATCTCCTATACGGATACATGTATTTAGAACTCTAAATCAAAGATGGTTTGTGCTAGCTCTTTGAAACTTGACAAAATAAAGCAGTTTCAAGATCTATCTCTTTTGTTTCTTTACTGTTGATGTAGCCCTAAGCAGAGACTGGCGAAAATCACTTTAATGGAAAGGGATTGCCAAGCATCCAAAAACTACGATTTTCCTGAAATATCAGCAAACCTTTTTTTACCCAATATTGATGATTCTTTCCGGTAATGATCAGTACACCAAAACCACTTGGGTCACCAAATTTCGTTATTCTAGGTTAAACCGTTCCTTGACAGTAACCGTTTTCATTTTTAGGTTTCACTCTGTTTTCTCCTATACGGATATATGTATTTGGAACTCTAAATCAAAGACGGTTTGTGCTAGCACTTTTAAACTTGACACAATAAACAGTTTCAAGTTCTATCTCTATGGTTTATTTGCTGTTGATGTAGCCCTAAGCAGAGACTGTCGAAAATCCCTTTCATGGAAAGGGGTTGCCAAGCTTCCAAAAACTACGAGTTGTTAGAAATCTTAGCAAGCATTTTTTTACCCAATCTTGATGATTCTTTCAGGTAATGATCAGTACACCAAAACCACTTGGCTCACTAAATTTCGTTCTTCTAGTTTAACCCGTTCGTTTGCAGTAACCATTTTCATTTTTAGGTTTCACTCTGTTTTCTCCTATAGGGATACATGTATTTGGAACTCTAAATCAAACACGGTTTGTGCTAGCTCTTTGAAACTTGACACAATAGAGAAGTTTCAAGTTCTATCTCTATGGATTGTTTGCTGGTGATGTAGCCCTAAGCAGAAACTGGCGAAAATCACTTTGATGAAAAGGGGTTGCAAAGCTTCCAAAAATTACGAGTTGCCTGAAATCTCAGCAAACATTTTTTCACCCAATCTTGAGGATTCTTTCAGGTAATGATCAGTACACCAAAACCACTTGGCTCACCAAATTTCGTTCTTCTAGGTTAAACCGTTCGTTTGTAGTAACCGATTTCATTTTTAGGTTTCACTCTGTTTTCTCCTATAGGGATACATGTATTTGGAACTCTAAATCAAAGACGGTTTGTGCTACCTCTTTGAAACTTGACACAATAAAGCAATTTCAAGTTCTTTCTCTATGGTTTGTTTGCTGTTAATAGCCCTAAGCAGAGGCTGGCAAAAATCACTTTGATGGAAAGGGGTTGCAGGCTTCCAAAAACTACCAGTTGCCGGAAATCTCAGCAAACATTTTTTTCACCCAATCTTGATGATTCTTTCAGGTAATGATGAGTACACCAAAACCACTTGGCTCACCAAATTTCGTTCTTCTAGGTTAAACCGTTCGTTTGCAGTAACCGTTTTCATTTTTAGGTTTCACTCTGTTTTCTCCTATAGGGATATATGTATTTGGAACTCTAAATCAAAGACGGTTTGTGCTAGCTCTTTGAAACTTGACACAATTGAGCAGTTTCAAATTCTATCTTTATGGTTTGTTTGCTGTTGTTAGCCATAAGCAGAGACTGTCGAAAATCACTTTGATGGAAAGGGGTTGCAGGCTTCCAAAAACTACGAGTTGCCGGAAATCTCAGCAAACATTTTTTCACCCAATCTTGATGATTCTTTCAGTAATGAAAAGTACACAAAAGCCACTTGGCTCACCAAATTTCGTTCTTCTATGTTAAACCGTTCGTTTGCAGTAACCGATTTCAATTTTAGGTTTCACTCTGTTTTCTCCTATTGGGATACAAGTATTTGGAACTCTAAATCAAAGACGGTTTGTGCTAGCTCTTTGAAACTTGACACAATTGAGCAGTTTCAAATTCTATCTTTATGGTTTGTTTGCTGTTGTTAGCCATAAGCAGAGACTGTCGAAAATCACTTTGATGGAAAGGGGTTGCAGGCTTCCAAAAACTACGAGTTGCCGGAAATCTCAGCAAACATTTTTTCACCCAATCTTGATGATTCTTTCAGTAATGAAAAGTACACAAAAGCCACTTGGCTCACCAAATTTCGTTCTTCTATGTTAAACCGTTCGTTTGCAGTAACCGATTTCAATTTTAGGTTTCACTCTGTTTTCTCCTATTGGGATACAAGTATTTGGAACTCTAAATCAAAGACGGTTTGTGCTAGCTCTTTGAAACATGACACAATAAAGCAGTTTCAAGTTCTATCTCTATGGTTTGTTTGCTGTTGTTGTAGCCCTAAGCAGAGACTGGCGAAAATCAGTTTGATGGAAAGGGGTTGCCAAGCTTCAGAACAACTACGAGTTGCTTTAAATCTCAGCAAACATTTTTTCACCCAATCTTGATGATTCTTTCAGGTAATGATCAGTACACAAAAACCAGTTGGCTCACCAAATTTCGTTCTTCTAGGTTAAACCGTTCGTTTTCAGTAACTGTTTTCATTTATAGGTTTCACTCTGTTTTCTCCTATAGGGATACATGTATTTGGAACTCTAAATCAAAGAAGGTTTGTGCTAGCTCTTTGAAACTTGACACAATAGAGCACTTTCAAGGTCTATCTCTATGGTTTGTTTGCTGTTGATGTAGCCCTAAGCAGAGACTTGCGAAAATCATTTTGGCGGAAAAGGGTTGCCAAGCTTCCAAAAACTACGAGTTGCCTGAAATCTCAGCAAACATCTTTTCACCCAATCTTGATGATTCTTTCAGGTAATGATCAGTACACCAAAACAACTTGGCTCACCAAATTTCGTTCTTCTAGGTTAAACCGTTCGTTTGCAGTAATCGTTTTCATTTTTAGGTTTCACTGTTTTCTCCAAAGGGATACATGTATTTGGAACTCTAATTCAAAGACGGTTTGTGCTAGCTCTTTGAAACTTGACACAGTAAAGCAGTTTCAAGTTCTATCTCCATGGTTTGTTTGCTGTTGATGTAGCCCTAAGCAGAGACTGGCGAAAATCACTTAGATGGAAAGGGGTTGCCAAGCTTCCAAAAACTACGAGTTGCCTGAACTCTTAGCAAAGAGTTTTTCACCTAATTTTGTTGATTCTTTCAGGTAATGATCAGTACACCAAAACCACTTGGTTCACCAAATTTCATTCTTCTAGGTTAAACCGTTCGTTTGCAGTAACCGTTTTCATTTTTAGGTTTCACTCTGTTTTCTCCTATAGGGATACATGTATTTGGAACTCTAAATCAAAGACGGTTTGTGCTAGCTCTTTGAAACTTGACACAATAAAGCAGTTTCAAGTTCTATCTCTATGGTTTGTTTGCTGTTGATGTAGCCCTAAGCAGAGACTGGCGAAAATCACTTTGATGGAAAGGGTTTGCCAAGCTTCCAAAAACTACGAGTTGCCTGAAATATCAGCAAACATTTTTTCACCCAATCTTGAGGATTCTTTCAGGTAATGATCAGTACACCAAAACCACTTGGCTCACCAAATTTCGTTCTTCAAGGTTAAACCGTTCGTTTGCAGTAACCGTTTACATTTTTAAGTTTCACTCTGTTTTCTCCTATAGGGATACATGTATTTGGAACTCTAAATCAAAGACGGTTTGTGCTAGCTCTTTGAAACTTGACACAATAAAGCAGTTTGAAGTTCTATCTCTATGGTTTATTGCTGTTGATCTAGCCCTAAGCAGAGACTGGCGAAAATCACTTTCATGGAAAGGGTTGCCAAGCTTCCAAAAGACTACGAGTTGTCTGAAATCTCAGCAAACATTTTTTCACCCAATCTTGATGATTCTTTCAGGTAATGATCAGTACACCAAAACCACTTGGCTCACCAAATTTCGTTTTTCTAGGTTAAACTTTTTTTTTGCAGTAACTGTTTTCATTTTTAGGTTTCACTCTGTTTTCTCCTACAGGGATACATGTATTTGGAACTCTAAATCTAACACGGTTTGTGCTAGCTCTTTGAAACTTGACAAGTAAAGCAGTTTCAAGTGTTTTCTCTATGGTTTGTTTGCTGTTGATGTAGCCCTAAGCAGAGACTTGCGAAAATCATTTTGGCGGAAAAGGGTTGCCAAGCTTCCAAAAACTACGAGTTGCCTGAAATCTCAGCAAACATCTTTTCACCCAATCTTGATGATTCTTTCAGGTAATGATCAGTACACCAAAACAACTTGGTTCACCAAATTTCGTTCTTCTAGGTTAAACCGTTCGTTTGCAGTAATCGTTTTTATTTTTAGGTTTCACTCTCTTTTCTCCTATACGGATACATGTATTTGGAACTCTAAATAGAAGACGGTTTGTTCTAGCTCTTTGAAACTTGACACAATAGAGCAGTTTCAAATTCTTTCTTTATGGTTTGTTTGCTGTTGATGTAGTCCTAAGCAGAGACTTGGGAAAATCACTTTGATGGAAAGGGGTTGCCAAGCTTCCAAAAACAACGAGATGCCTGAAATCTCAGCAAACATTTTTTCACCCAATCTTGATGATTCTTTCAGGTAATGATCAGTACACCAAAACCACTTGGCTCATCAAATTTCGTTCTTCTAGATTAAACCGTTCGTTTTCAGTAACTGTTTTCATTTTTAGGTTTCACTCTCTTTTCTCCTATACGGATACATGTATTTGGAGCTCTAAATCAAAGACGGTTTGTGCTAGCTCCTTAAAACTTGACACAATAAAGCAGTTTCAAGTTCTATCACTATGGTTTGTTTGCTGTTGATGTAGCCCTAAGCAGAGACTGGCGAAAATAACTTTGATGGAAAGGGTTTGCCAAGCTTCAGAAAACGACGAGTTGCCTGAAATGTCAGCAAAAATTTTTTCACCCAATCTTCATGATTCTTTCAGGTAATGATCAGTACACCAAAACCACTTGGCTCACCAAATTTTGTTCTTCTAGGTTAAACCGTTCGTTTGCAGTAACCGTTTTCATTTTTAGGTTTCACTCTGTTTTCTCCTATAAGGATGCATGTATTTGAAACTCTAAATCAAAGACGGTTTGTGTTAGCTCTTTGAAACTTGACACAGTAAAGCAGTTTAATGTTCTATCTCTAGGGTTTGTTTGCTGTTGATGTAGCCCTAAGGAGAGACTTGTGAAAATCACTTTGATGGAAAGGGGATGCCAGCTTCCAGAAAAATACGAGTTGCCTGAAATATCAGCAAACATTTTTCACCCAATCTTGCTGATTCTTTCAGGTAATGATCCATACACCAAAACCACTTGGCTCACCAAATTTCGTTCTTCTAGGTTAAACCGTTCGTTTCCAGTAACCGTTTTCATTTTTAGGTTTCACTCTGTTTTCTCCTATACGGATACATGTATTTGGAACTCTAAATCAAAGACGGTTTGTGCTAGCTCTTTGAAACTTGACACAATAGAGCAGTTTCAAGTTCTATGTCTATGGTTTGTTTGCTGTTGATGTAGCCCTAAGCAGAGACTGGCGAAAATCACTTTGATGGAAAGGGGTTGCCAAGCTTCCAAAACTACGAGTTGCCTGAAATCTCAGCAAACATCTTTTCACCCAATCTTGATGATTCTTTCAGGTAATGATCAGTACACCAAAACCACTTGGCTTACCAAATTTCGTTCTTCTGGGTTAAACCGTTCGTTTACAGTAACCGTTTTCATTTTTAGGATTCACTTTGTTATCTCCTATACGGATACATGTATTTAGAACTCTAAATCAAAGATGGTTTGTGCTAGCACTTTGAAAATTGACAAAATAAAGAAGTTTCAAGATCTATCTCTTTTGTTTCTTTACTGTTGATGTAGCCCTAAGCAGAGACTGGCGAAAATCACTTTAATGGAAAGGGATTGCCAAGCATCCAAAAACTACGATTTTCCTGAAATATCAGCAAACCTTTTTTTACCCAATATTGATGATTCTTTCCGGTAATGATCAGTACACCAAAACCACTTGGGTCACCAAATTTCGTTTTTCTAGGTTAAACCGTTCCTTGACAGTAACCGTTTTCATTTTTAGGTTTCACTCTGTTTTCTCCTATACGGATATATGTATTTGGAACTCTAAATCAAAGACGGTTTGTGCTAGCACTTTTAAACTTGACACAATAAACAGTTTCAAGTTCTATCTCTATGGTTTATTTGCTGTTGATGTAGCCCTAAGCAGAGACTGTCGAAAATCCCTTTCATGGAAAGGGGTTGCCAAGCTTCCAAAAACTACGAGTTGTTAGAAATCTTAGCAAGCATTTTTTTACCCAATCTTGATGATTCTTTCAGGTAATGATCAGTACACCAAAACCACTTGGCTCACTAAATTTCGTTCTTCTAGTTTAACCCGTTCGTTTGCAGTAACCATTTTCATTTTTAGGTTTCACTCTGTTTTCTCCTATAGGGATACATGTATTTGGAACTCTAAATCAAACACGGTTTGTGCTAGCTCTTTGAAACTTGACACAATAGAGAAGTTTCAAGTTCTATCTCTATGGATTGTTTGCTGGTGATGTAGCCCTAAGCAGAAACTGGCGAAAATCACTTTGATGAAAAGGGGTTGCAAAGCTTCCAAAAATTACGAGTTGCCTGAAATCTCAGCAAACATTTTTTCACCCAATCTTGAGGATTCTTTCAGGTAATGATCAGTACACCAAAACCACTTGGCTCACCAAATTTCGTTCTTCTAGGTTAAACCGTTCGTTTGTAGTAACCGTTTTCATTTTTAGGTTTCACTCTGTTTTCTCCTATAGGGATACATGTATTTGGAACTCTAAATCAAAGACGGTTTGTGCTACCTCTTTGAAACTTGACACAATAAAGCAATTTCAAGTTCTTTCTCTATGGTTTGTTTGCTGTTAATAGCCCTAAGCAGAGGCTGGCAAAAATCACTTTGATGGAAAGGGGTTGCAGGCTTCCAAAAACTACCAGTTGCCGGAAATCTCAGCAAACATTTTTTTCACCCAATCTTGATGATTCTTTCAGGTAATGATGAGTACACCAAAACCACTTGGCTCACCAAATTTCGTTCTTCTAGGTTAAACCGTTCATTTGCAGTAACCGTTTTCATTTTTAGGTTTCACTCTGTTTTCTCCTATAGGGATATATGTATTTGGAACTCTAAATCAAAGACGGTTTGTGCTAGCTCTTTGAAACTTGACACAATTGAGCAGTTTCAAATTCTATCTTTATGGTTTGTTTGCTGTTGTTAGCCATAAGCAGAGACTGTCGAAAATCACTTTGATGGAAAGGGGTTGCAGGCTTCCAAAAACTACGAGTTGCCGGAAATCTCAGCAAACATTTTTTCACCCAATCTTGATGATTCTTTCAGTAATGAAAAGTACACAAAAGCCACTTGGCTCACCAAATTTCGTTCTTCTATGTTAAACCGTTCATTTGCAGTAACCGATTTCAATTTTAGGTTTCACTCTGTTTTCTCCTATTGGGATACAAGTATTTGGAACTCTAAATCAAAGACGGTTTGTGCTAGCTCTTTGAAACATGACACAATAAAGCAGTTTCAAGTTCTATCTCTATGGTTTGTTTGCTGTTGTTGTAGCCCTAAGCAGAGACTGGCGAAAATCAGTTTGATGGAAAGGGGTTGCCAAGCTTCAGAACAACTACGAGTTGCTTGAAATCTCAGCAAACATTTTTTCACCCAATCTTGATGATTCTTTCAGGTAATGATCAGTACACGAAAACCACTTGGCTCACCAAATTTCGTTCTTCTAGGTTAAACCGTTCGTTTTCAGTAACTGTTTTCATTTATAGGTTTCACTCTGTTTTCTCCTATAGGGATACATGTATTTGGAACTCTAAATTAAAGACGGTTTGTGCTAGCTCTTTGAAACTTGACACAATAGAGCAGTTTCAAGTTCTATCTCTATGGTTTGTTTGCTGTTGATTTAGCCCTAAGCAGAGACTGGCGAAAATCACTTTGATGGAAAGGGGTTGCAAGGCTTCCAAAAACTACAAGTTGCCTGTAATCTCAGCAACCTTTTTTTCACTCAATCTTGATGATTCTTTCAGGTAATGATCAGTATACCAAAACCACTTGGCTCACCAAATTTCGTTCTGCTAGGTTAAACCGTTCGTTTGCAGTAACCGTTTTCATTTTTAGGTTTCACTCTGTTTTCTCCTATAGGGATACATGTATTTGGAACTCTAAATCAAAGACGGTTTGTGCTACCTCTTTGAAACTTGACACAATAAAGCAATTTCATGTTCTTTCTCTATGGTTTGTTTGCTGTTAATAGCCCTAAACAGAGGCTGGCAAAAATCACTTTGATGGAAAGGGGTTGCAGGCTTCCAAAAACTACCAGTTGCCGGAAATCTCAGCAAACATTTTTTTAACCAAATCTTGATGATTCTTTCAGGTAATGAAAAGTACACCAAAACCACTTGGCTCACCAAATTTCGATCTTCTAGGTTAAATCGTTCGTTTGCAGTAACCGTTTTCATTTTCATGTTTCACTCTGTTTTCTCCTATACGGATACATGTATTTGGAACTCGAAATCAAAGACGGTTTGTGGTAGCTCTTTGATACTTGACACAATAAATCAGTTTCACGTTCTGTCTCTATAGTTTGTTTGCTGTTGATGTAGCCCTAAGCAGAGACTGGCGAAAATCACTTTGATGGAAAGGAGTTGCCAAGCTTCCAAAAAACTACGAGTATCCTCAAATCTCAGCAAACATTTTTCACCCAATCTTGATGATTCTTTCAGGTAATGATCAGTACACCAAAACCACTTGCCTCACCGAATTTCGTTCTTCTAGTTTAAACCATTCCTTTGCAGTAACCGTTTTCATTTTTAGGTTTCACTCTGTTTTCTCCTATAGGGATACATGTAGTTGGAATTCTAAATCAAACTGCTAGCTCTTTAAAACTTGGCACAATAAAGTAGTTCCAAGTTCTATGTCTATGGTTTCTTTGCTATTGATGTAGCCCAAAGCAGAGACTAGAGAAAATCACTTTCATTGAAAGGGCTTGCCCAGCTTCCAAAAAACTACGAATCTCCTGAGATCTCAGCAAATGTTTTTTCACCCAATCTTGATGATACTTTCAGGTAATGATCAGTACACCAATTTCACTTGACTCAAAATTTCGTTCTTTTAGGTTACACCGTTCGTTTTCAGAAACCGTTTTAATTTTGAGGTTTCACTCTGATTTCTCCTATTTTGATACATGTAGTTGGAAATCTAAATCAAACACGGATTGTGCTAGCTCTTTGAAACTTGGCACAATAAAGTAGTTCCAACTTCTATCTCTATGGTTTTTTTGCTATTCATGTAGCCCAAAGCAGAGACTGGCGAAAATCTCTTTCATTGAAAGGGCTTGCCCAGCTTCCAAAAAAATACGAAACTCCTGGAACCTCAGCAAATGTTTTTTCACCCAATCTTGATGATACTTTCAGGTAATGATCAGTACACGAGTTCCACTTGGCGCACCAAATTTCGTTCTTCAAGGTTAAACCGTTCGTTTGCAGTAACCGTTTTCATTTTGAGGTTTCCCTCCCTTCTCTCCTATATGGATACATGTAGTTGGAACTCTAAATCAAACACGGTTTCTGCTAGCTCTTTAAAACTTGGCACAATAAAGTAGTTCCAAGTTCTATCTCTATTGTTTTTTTGCTATTGATGTAGCCCAATGCAGAGACTGGCGAAAATCCCTTTCATTGAAAGGGCTTGCCCAGCTTCCAAAATGCTAGGAATCTCCTGGAATCTCAGCCAATGTTTTTTCACCCAATCTTGTTGATGCTTTCAGGTAATGATCAGTAAACCAGTCCCACTTGGCTCACCAAATTTCGTTCTTCTAGGTTAAACCGTTCTTTTGCAGTAACCGTTTGCATTTTGAGGTTTCACTCTGTTTTCTCATTTATGGATACATGTAGTTGAAACTCCAAATAAAACACGGTTTGTGAGAGCTCCTTGAAACTTGGCACAATAAAGTGGTTCCAAGTTCTATCTCTATGTTTTGTTTGCTATTGATGTATCCCAAATCAGACACTGGCGAAAATCACTTTATTGAAACGGCTTGCCCATCATCTTAAAAAATACGAATCTCCTGGATCTCAGCAAATGTATTTTCACCCAATTTTGATGATACTTTCAGGTAATGGTCAGTACAACAATCGCACTTGTCTCCAAATTTCGTTCTTTTAGGTTAAACCGTTCGTTTAGGGTAACCGTTTTCATTTTGAGGTTTCACACTCTTCTCTCATATAGGGATACATATAGTTGGAACTCTAAATCAAACACGGTTTTTGCTAGCTCTTTGAAACTTGGCACAATAAAGTAGTTCCAAGTTCAATCTCTATGGTTTTTTTGCTACTGATATAGCCCAAACCAGAGACTGGCGAAAATCACTTTTATTGAAAGGGCTTTACAAGCTTCCAAAAATCTATGAATCTCCTAGAATCTCAGCAAAAGTTTTTTCACCCAATCTTTATGATACTTTCAGGTAATGATCAGTACACCAGTCGCAATTGGCACACCAAATTCCGTTCTTCTAGGTTAAACCGTTCGTTTGCAGTAAAGGTTTTCATTTCGAGGTTTCACTCTCTTCTCTCCTATATGGATACATGTAGTTGGAACTCTAAATCAAACAAGGTTTCTGCTAGCTCTTCAAAACATGACCCAATAAATTAGTTGAAAGTTCTATTTCTATAGTTTGTTTGCTATTGATGTAGCCCAAAGCAGAGATTGGCGAAAATCACTTTCATTGAAAGTGCTTGCCCAGTATCCAAAAAACTACAAATCTCCTGGAATCTCAGCAAATGTTTTTTCACCCAATCTTGATGATACATTCATGTAATGATCAGTACACCAGTCCCACTTACTCACCAAATTTCGTTCTTCTAGGTTAAACCGTTCATTTGCAGTAACCGTTTTCATTTTGAGGTTTCACTCTGTTTTTTCCTATATGGATACATGTAGTTGGAACTCTAAATCAAACAGGGTTTGTGCTAGCTCTTTGAAACTTGGCACTATAAATTACTTCCAAGTTCTATCTCTATGGTTTGTTTGCTATTGATGTAGCCCAAAGCAGAGACTGGCGAAAATCACTTTTATTGAAAGGGCTTGCCCAGCTTCCAAAATACTACGAATCTCCTGGAATGTCAGCCATTGTTTTTTCACCCAATCTTGATGATACTTTCAGGTAATGATCAGTAAACCAGTCCCACTTGGCTCACCAAATTTCGTTCTTCTAGGTAAACCGTTCGTTTGCAGTAACCGTTTTCATTTTGCTGTTTCACTCTGTTTTCTCCTTTATTGATACATGTAGTTGAAACTCCAACTCAAACACGGTTTGTGCTATCTCTTTGAAACTTGGCACAATAAAGTAGTTCCAAGTTCTATCTGTATGGTTTTTGCTATTGATGTAGCCCAAAGCAGAGACTGGCTAATATCACTTTCATTGAAACGGCTTGCCCAGCTTCTAAAAATACTACGAATCTCCTAGAATCTCAGCAAATATTTTTTCACCCAATCTTGATGATACTTTCAGGTAATGATCAGTACAACAGTCGCACTTGGCTCCAAATTTCTTTCTTCTAGGTTAAACCGTTCGTTTGCTGTAACCGTTTTAATTTTGAGGTTTCACTCTCTTCTCTCATATAGACATACATGTAGTTGGAACTCTAAATCAAACACAGTTTTTTCTAGCTCTTTGAAACTTGGCACAATAAAGTAGTTCCAAGTTCTATCTCTATGGTTTTTTTGCTATTGATGTAGCCCAAAGCAGAGACTGGCGAAAATCACTTTCATTGAAAGGGCTTGCCCGGCTTTTAAAAAACTGCGAATCTCCTTGAATCTCAGCAAATGGTTTTTCACCAATTCTTGATGATACTTTCAGGTAATGATCAGTACACCAGTCGCACTTGGATCACCAAATTTTGTTCTTCTAGTTTAAACCGTTTGTTTGCAGTAACCGTTTTCATTCTGAGGTTTCTCTCTCTTCTCTCAAATAGGGATACATGTATTTGGAACTCTAAATCAAACACGGTTTCTTCTAGCTCTTTGAAACTTGGCACAATAAAGTAGTTCCAAGTTCTATCTTTATAGTTTTTTTGCTATTGATGTAGCCCAAAGTAGAGACTGGCGAAAATCACTTTCATTTAAATGGCTTCCCCAGCTTCTAAAAAACTATGAATCTCCTGGAATGTGAGCAAATGTTTTTTCACCCAATCTTGATGATATTTTCAGTTAATGATCAGAACACCAATCCCACTTGGCTCACCATATTTTGTTCTTCTAGGTTAAACCGTTCGTTTGCAGTAACCGTTTTCATTTTGAGGTTTCACTATGTTTTCTCCTTATGGATATATGTATTTTGAAATCAACATCAAACGCAGTTTGTGCTAGCGCTTTGAAACTGGGCACAATAAACAAGATCCAAGTTTTATCTCTCTGGTTTGTTTGCTATTGATGTAGCCCAAAGCAGAGACTTGCGAAAATCACTCTCATTGAATGGGCTTGCACAGCTTTCAAACAACTACGAATCTCCTGGAATCTCAGCAAATGTTTTTTCACCCAATCTTTATGATACTTTCAGGTAATGATCAGTAAACCATTCCAACTTGGCTCACCAAATTTCGTTCTTCCATGTTAAACCGTTCGTTTGCAATAACCGTTTTCATTTTAAGGTTTCACTCTCTTTTCTCGTATGTATATATATGTAGTTGAAATTCTGAATAAAACACGGTTTGTGCTAGCTCTTCAGAACTTGGCACAATAAAGTAGTTCCAAGTTCTATCTCTATGGTTTGTTTGCTATCGATGTAGCCCAAGGCAGAGACTGGCGAAAATCACTTTCATTGAAAGGGCTTGCCCAGCTTCCAAAAAACTACGAATCTCCTGGAATCTCAGCATATGTTTTTTCACCCTATCTTGATGATGCTTTCAGGTAATGATTAGTTCACCAATCCTACTTGGCTCACCAAATTTCTTTCTTCTACGTGAAACCATTCGTTTGCAGTAACCTTTTTCATTTTGAGGTTTCACTCTGTTTTTTCTTACATGGATACATTTAGTTTGAACTGTAAATCAAACACGGTTTGCGCAAGCTTTTTGTAACTTGGCACAATAAAGTAGTTTCAATTTCTATCTCTATGGTTTGTTTGCTATTGAAGTAGCCCAAAGCAGAGACTGGCGAAAATCCCTTTCATTGAAAGGGCTTGCCCAGCTTCCAAAAATCTACGAATCTCCTGGAATCTCAGCAAATGTCTTTTCATCAAATCATGATGATACTTTCAGGTAATGATTAATACACCAATTTTACTTGGCTCACCAAATTTCGTTTTTCTAGGTTAAACCGTTCGTTTGCAGTAAACGTTTTCATTTTGAGGTTTCACTCTCTTTTCTTCTATATGGATACATGTAGTTGGAACTCTAAAAAAAAACACGATTTGTGCTAGCTCTTTGAAACTTGGCAAAATAAAGTAGTTCCAAGTTCTATCTCTATGGTTTTTTTGCTATTGATGTAGCCCAAAGCAGAAACTTGCAAAAATCACTTTCATTGAAAGGGCTTCCCCAGCTTCAAAAAAACTACGAATCTCCTGGAATCTCAGCAAATATTTTTTCACCAATCTTAATGATACTTTCAGGTAATCATCAGTACAAAATCTCACTTGGCTTACCAAAATTCGTGTTTCTAGGTTAAACCGTTCATTTGCAGTAACCTTTCTCATTTTGAGGTTTCACTCTGTTTTCTCCTATTTGGATACATGTATTTGGATATCTAAATCCAACACGGTTTTTGCCAGCTCTTTGAAACTTGGCACAATAAAGTAGTTCGAAGTTCTATCTCTATGGTTTGTTTGCTACTGATGTAGCCCAAAGCAGAGACTGGCTAAAATCACTTTCGAAAGGGCTTGCCCAGCTTCCAAAAACTACGAATCTTCTGGAATCTTAGCAAATGTTTTTTCACCCAACCTTGATGATATTTTCAGGAAATGATAAGTACACCAGTCGCACTTGGCTAACCAAATTTCATTCTTCTAGGTTAAACCGTTCGTTTGCAGTAACCGTTTTCATTTTGAGGTTTCACTCGGTTTTCTTCTATATGGATACATGTATTTGGAACTCTAAATCAAACATAGTTTGGGCTAGATCTATGAAACTTGGCACAATAAAGTAGTTTCAATTTCTATATCTATGGTTTCTTTGCTATTGATGTAGCCCAAAGCAGAGACTGGCAAAAATCACTTTCATTTGGGTTTTGAACTCCCCAAATACATAATACAGACTCACTTCTGTTACATACTCACGTTTTTACATAATGGCATATTAGTGACTGTTGTATTCTGCTACCATTTTTATCCCCTACTATCCCCCCTCCCCTCCCCTCCCCTCCCATCTTCCCTCTCTACCTCCTCTGCTGTTGTTCAGTTCTCTCCCCTTTTTCCCCCCCACCCCCTTGCCCCTCATACCCTCTTATAATTTTGTGTATCACTGAAGGTCTCCTACCATTTCCATATGTTTTCCCTTCTCTCTTCCTTTCTCTCCCCCCATTCGTCTTAGTTTACTGGTAGTCTTTTCCACATGCTCTTCCTTCCTGTTCTATTCTTAGTGGCTCTCTTTATATCAAAGAAGACATTTGACATTTGTTTTTTTGAGTCGAATGTATGAAAGATGATATGTCTTGAGCTCTGTAATGTTTTGAACAATCAATAAAAAAAATAAATAAAAATAAATAAATAAATAAATAAATAAATAAATATAAAGTGAAAAAAAAAAATCACTTTCATTGAAAGGGCTTGCCCAGCTTCCAAAAAACTACGAATCTCCTAAAAATCAGCAAAATTTTTTCACCCAATCTTTATGACACTTTCAGGTAATGATCATTACACCAGTCCCACTTGGCTCACCAAATTTCGTTCTTCTAGGTTAAACCGTTCGTTTGCAGTAACCGTTTTCATTTTGAGAATTCACTCTGTTTTCTCCTATATGGATACATGCAGTTGAAACTGTAAATAAAACACGGTTTCTTCTAGCTCTTTGAAACTTGGCACAATAAAGTAGTTCCAAGTTCTATCTCTATGGTTTGTTTGCTATTGATGTAGCCCAAAGCAGAGACTTTCGAAAATCACTTTCAATGAAAGGGCTTTCCCAGCTTAGAAAAAACTATGAATCTCCTGGAATCTCAGCCAACGTTTTTTCACACAATCTTCATGATACTTTGAGGTAATGATCATTACAACAGTCTCACTTGGCTCACCAAATTTCGTTCTTCTAGGTTAAACCGTTCGTTTGCAGTAACCGCTTTCATTTTTAGGTTTCACTCTGTTTTCTCCTATATGGATACATATAGTTGGAACTCTAAATCAAACACGGTTTGTGCTAGCTCTTTGAAACCTGGCACAAGAAAGTGGTTCCAAGTTCTGTATCTATGGTTTGTTTGCTATTGATGTAGCCCAAGCAGAGACTGGCGAAAATCTCTTTTATTGAAAGGGCTTGCCCAGCTTAGTAAAAAATACGAATCTCCTTGAATCTCAGAAAATGTTTTTTCACCCAGTCTTGATGATACTTTCAGGTAATGATCAGTACACCAGTCGCACTTGGCTCACCAAATTTCGTTCTTCTAGGTTAAATCTTTCGTTTGCAGTAACCGTTTTCATTTTGAGTTTTCACTCTCTTCTCTCCTTTATGGATACATGTATTTGAACTCTAAATTAAACACGGTGTGTGCTAGATCTTTGAAACTTGCCACAATAAAGTAGTTCCAAGTTCTATCTCTATGGTTTGTTTTCTATTGATGTAGCTTAAAGCAGAGACTGGAGAAAATCACTTTCATCGAAAAGGCTTGTCCAGCTTCCAAAAAACTACGAATCTCCTGGAATCTCAGCAAATGTGTTTTCACCCAATTTTGATGACACTTTCAGGTAATGATCAGTACACCAGTCCCACTTGGCTCACCAAATTTCATTCTTCTAGGTTAAACCCGTCGTTTGAAGTTTTTGTTTTCATTTTGAGGTTTCTCTCTGATTTCTCCTATATGGTTACATGTAGTTGGAACTCTAAATCAAACAAGGTTTGTGCTAGCTCTTTGAAACTTGGCACAATAAATTAGTTCCTAGTTCTATCTCCATGGTTTGTTTGCTATTGATTTAGCTCAAAGCAGAGACTGGCGAAAATCACTTTAATTGAAAGGGCGTGCCCAAATTCCAAAAAACTACAAATCTCCTGGTATCTCAGCAAACGTTTTTTCACCCAATCTTGATGATACTTTCAGGTAATGATCAGTACACCAATCCCACTTGGCTCACCAAATTTCATTTTTCTAGGTTAAACCGTTCGTTTGCAGTAACCGTTTTCATTTTGAGGTTTCACTCGGTTTTCTCCTATATGGATACATGTATTTGGAACTCTAAATCAAACACGGTTTGTGCTAGCTTTTTGAAACTTGGCACAATAAAGTAGTTCAAAGTTCTATCTCTATAGTTTGTTTGCTATTGATGTAGCCCAAAGCAGAGACTGGCAAAAATTACTTTTATTGAAAGGGCTTGCAGACCTTTCAAAAAACTACAAATCTCCTGGAATCTCAGCAAATGTTTTTTCACCCAATCTTGATGATACTTTCAGGTAATGAAATCCCACTTAGCTCACCAAATTTCGTACTTCTAGGTTAAACCGTTCGTTTGCAGAAACCGTTTTCCTTTCGAGGTTTCACTCTGTTTTCTCCTTATGGATATATATAGTTTGAAATCTACATCAAACACGGTTTATGCTAGCTCTTTGAAAATGGGCACAATAAACAAGATCAAAGTTTTATCTCTCTGGTTTGTTTGCTATTGATATAGCCCAATGCAGAGACTGGCGAAAATCACTTTCATTGAAAGGGCTTTCACAGTTTCCAAAAAACTACGAATCTCCTGGAATCTCAGCCAATGTTTTTTAACCCAATCTATATGATACTTTCAGGTAATGATCAGTACACCATTCCAACTTGGCTCACCCAATTTCGTTCTTCTAGGTTAAACCGTTCTTTTGCAATAACCGTTTTTATTTTTAGGTTTTACTCTGTTTTTTGCTATATGGATACATGTAGTCGGAACTCTAAATCAAACCCGGTTTGTGCTAGCTCTTTGAAACGTGGCACAATAAAGTGGTTCCAAGTTCTATCTCTATGGTTTGTTTGCTATTCATGTAGCCTAAAGCAGAGACTGGCGAAAATCACTTTGATTGAAAGGGCTTGCCCAGCTTTCAAGAAACTATGAATCTCCTGGAATATCAGCAAATATTTTTTCACCCAATCTTGATCATCCTTTCAGGTAATGATGAGTACACAAATCCCACTTGGCTCACCAAATTTCGTTCTTCTAGGTTAAACCGTTCGTTTGCAGTAACCGTTTTAATTTTAAGGTTTCACTCCGTTTTCTCCTATATGGATATATGTAGTTGGAATTCTAAATCAAACACGGTTTGCGCTAGCTCTTTGAAACATGGCACAATAAAGTAGTTCCCAGTTCTATCTCTATGGTTTGTTTGCTATTGATGTAGCCCAAAGCAGAGACTGGCGAAAATCACTTTCATTGAAAGGGCTTGCCCAGCTTCGTAAAAACTACGAATCTCCTGAAATCTCAGAAAATGTTTTTTCACCAAATCTTGATGATGCTTTCAGGTAATGATCAGTACACCAATCCCACTTGGCTCACCAAATTTCGTTCTTCTACGTGAAACTGTTCGTTTGCAGTATCCGTTTTCATTTTGAGGTTTCACTCTGTTTTCTTCGATATGGATAAATGTATTTGGAACTCTAAATCAAACATAGTTTGTGCTAGCTCTTTGAAACTTGGCACAATAAAAGAGTTCCAAGTTCTTTCTCTACGGTTTGTTTGCTATTGATATTGCCGAAAGCAGAGACTGGCGAAAATCACTTTCATTGAAAGGGCTCGCCCAGCTTCCAAAAAACTACGAATCTCCTGAAATCTCAGCAAATGGTTTTTTACCCAATCTTGATGATACTTTCAGGTAATGATCAGTATACCAGTCCCACTTGGCTAACCAAATTTCGTTCTTCTAGGTTAAACCGTTCGTTTGCAGTAACCGTTTTCATTTTGAGGTTTCACTCAGTTTTCTTTTATATGAATACATGTAGTTGGAACTATAAATCAAACACGGTTTGTGCTAGCTCTTGTAAACTTGGAAATATAAAGTAGTTCCCAGTTCTATCTCTATGGTTTGTTTGCTATTGATGTAGCCCAAAGCAGAGACTGGCGAAAATCACTTTCATTGAAAGGGCTTGCCCAGCTTCGTAAAAACTACGAATCTCCTGAAATCTCAGAAAATGTTTTTTCACCAAATCTTGATGATGCTTTCAGGTAATGATCAGTACACCAATCCCACTTGGCTCACCAAATTTCGTTCTTCTACGTGAAACTGTTCGTTTGCAGTATCCGTTTTCATTTTGAGGTTTCACTCTGTTTTCTTCGATATGGATAAATGTATTTGGAACTCTAAATCAAACATAGTTTGTGCTAGCTCTTTGAAACTTGGCACAATAAAAGAGTTCCAAGTTCTTTCTCTACGGTTTGTTTGCTATTGATATTGCCGAAAGCAGAGACTGGCGAAAATCACTTTCATTGAAAGGGCTCGCCCAGCTTCCAAAAAACTACGAATCTCCTGAAATCTCAGCAAATGGTTTTTTACCCAATCTTGATGATACTTTCAGGTAATGATCAGTATACCAGTCCCACTTGGCTAACCAAATTTCGTTCTTCTAGGTTAAACCGTTCGTTTGCAGTAACCGTTTTCATTTTGAGGTTTCACTCAGTTTTCTTTTATATGAATACATGTAGTTGGAACTATAAATCAAACACGGTTTGTGCTAGCTCTTGTAAACTTGGAAATATAAAATAGTTCCACGTTCTATCTCTATAGTTTGATTGCTATTAATGTAGACCAAACAGAGACTGGTGAAAATCACTTTCATTGAAAGGTCTTGCCAAGCTTCCAAAAAACTACGAATCTAATGGAATCTCAGCAAATGTTTTTTCACCCAATCATGATGATACTTTAGGGTAATGATCAGTACACCAATTTCACTTGGCTCACCAAATTTCGTTCTTCTAGGTTAAACCGTTCGTTTGCAGTAATGGTTTTCATTTAGAGTTTTCACTCTGTTTTCTCCTATATGGATACACGTAGTAGGAACTCTAAATCAAACATGGTTTGTGCAAGCTTTTTGAAACTTGGCACAATAAATTAGTTCCAAGTTCTATCACTATGGTTTGTTTGCTATTGATGTAGCTCAAAGCAGAGACTAGAGAAAATCACTTTCATTGAAAGGGCTTGCCCAGCTTCCAAAAAACTACGAATCTCCTGAGATCTCAGCAAACGTTTTTTCACCCAATCTTGATGATAATTTCAGATAATGATCAGTACACCAATTTTACTTGACTCAAAATTTCGTTCTTTTAGGTTACACCGTTCGTTTTCAGTAACCGTTTTAATTTTGAGGTTTCACTCTGATTTCTCCTATTTTGATACATGTAGTTGGAAATCTAAATCCAACACGGATTGTGCTAGCTCTTTGAAACTTGGCACAATAAAGTAGTTCCAAGTTCTATCTCTATGGTTTGTTTGCTATTGATGTAGCCCAAAGCAGAGACTGGCTAAAATCACTTTCGAAAGGGCTTGCCCAGCTTCGTAAAAACTACGAATATTCTGGAATCTTAGCAAATGTTTTTTCACCCAAACTTGATGATATTTTCAGGAAATGATAAGTACACCAGTCGCACTTGGCTAACCAAATTTCGTTCTTCTAGGTTAAACCGTTCGTTTGCAGTAACCGTTTTCATTTTGAGGTTTCACTCGGGTTTCTCCTATATGGATACATGTATTTGGAACTCTAAATCAAACATAGTTTGGGCTAGATCTATGAAACTTGGCACAATAAAGTAGTTTCAAGTTCTATATCTATGGTTTCTTTGCTATTGATGTAGCCCAAAGCAGAGACTGGCAAAAATCACTTTCATTGAAAGGGCTTGCCCAGCTTCCAAAAAACTACGAATCTCCTAAAAATCAGCAAAATTTTTTCACCCAATCTTTATGACACTTTCAGGTAATGATCATTACACCAGTCCCACTTGGCTCACCAAATTTCGTTCTTCTAGGTTAAACCGTTCGTTTGCAGTAACCGTTTTCATTTTGAGGATTCACTCTGTTTTCTCCTATATGGATACATGCAGTTGAAACTGTAAATAAAACACGGTTTCTTCTAGCTCTTTGAAACTTGGCACAATAAAGTAGTTCCAAGTTCTATCTTTATGGTTTGTTTTCTATTGATGTAGCCCAAAGCAGAGACTTGCGAAAATCACTTTCATTGAAAGGGCTTGCCCAGCTTTTAAAAAACTACGAATCTCCTGGAATCTCAGCGAATGCTTTTTCACCCAATCTTGATGATACTTTCAGGTAATGATCAGTAAACCAGTCGCACTAGGCTCACCAAATTTCGTTCTTCTAGGTTAAACCGTTCGTGTGCAGTAACCGTTTTCATTTTGAGGTTTCACTCTGTTTTCTCCTATATAAATACATGGAGTTGGAACTCTAAATCAAACACGGTTTGTGCTACCTATTTGAAACTTTGCACAATAAAGTAGTTCCAAGTTCTATCTCTATGGTTTGTTTGCTATTGATGTAGCCCAAAGCAGAGACTGGCAAAAATCACTTAAATTGAAAGGGCTTGCCCAGCTTCTAAAAAACTATGAATCTTCTGGAATATGAGCAAATGTTTTTTCACCCAATCTTGATGATATTTTCAGGTAATGATCAGTACACCAATCCCACTTGGCTCACCAAATTTCGTTCTTCTAGGTTAAACCGTTCGTTTGCAGTAACCGTTTTCATTTTGAGGTTTCACTGGGTTTTCTCCTATATGGATAAATGTAGTTGGAACTCTAAATCAAACACGGTTTGTGCTAGTTCTTTGAAACTTGACAAAATACAGTAGTTCCAAGTTCTATCTCTATGGTTTGTTTTCTATTGATGTAGCTTAAAGCAGAGACTAGAGAAAATCACTTTCATTGAAAGGGCTTGCCCAGCTTCCAAAAAACTACAAATCTCCTGGAATCTCAGCAAATGTTTTTTCACCCAATCTTGATGATACTTTCAGGTAATGAAATCCCGCTTGGCTCACCAAATTTCGTTCTTCTAGGTTAAACCGTTCGTTTGCAGTAACCGTTTTCATTTTCAGGTTTCACTCTGTTTTCTCCTTTAATGGATACATCTAGTTGAAACTCTAAATCAAACACGGTTTGTGCTAGCTCTTTGAAACTTGGCACAAGAAAGTGGTTCCAAGTTCTATATCTATGGTTTGTTTGCTATTGATGTAGCCCAAGCATAGACTGGCTAAAATCACTTTCATTTAAAGGGCTTGCCCAGCTACCAAAAAACTACGAATCTCCTGGAATCTCAGCAAATGTTTTTTCACCTAATATTCATGATACTTTCAGGTAATGATCAGTACACCAGTCCCACTTGGCTCACCAAATTTCGTTCTTCTAGGTTAAACCGTTCGTTTGCAGTAACCATTTACATTTTGAGGTTTCACTCTGTTTTCTCATATATAAATACATGTAGTTGGAACTCTAAATCAAAGACGGTTTGTGCTAGCTCTTTGAAACTTGGCACAATAATGTAGTTCTAAGTTCTATCTCTATGGTTTGTTTGCTATTGATGTAGCCCAATAAAGACACTGGCGAAAATCACTTAAATTGAAAGGGCTTGCCCAGCTTCCAAAAAACTACGAATCTCCTGAAATCTCAGCAAATGTTTTTTCACCCAATCTTGATGATACTTTCAGGTAATGATCAGGACACAAGTCGCCCTTGGCTCACATAATTTTTTTCTTTAGGTTAAACCGTCCGTTTGCAGTAACCATTTTCATTTTGAGTTTTCACTGGGTTTTCTCCTATATGGATATATATAGTTGGAACTCTAAATCAAACACGGTTTGTGCTAGCTCTTTGAATCTTTGCACAATAAAGTAGTTCCAAGTTCTATCTCTATGGTTTGTTTTCTATTGATGTAGCTTAAAGCAGAGACTGGAGAAAATCACTTTCATTGAAAGGGCTTGCCCAGCTTCCAAAAAACTACAAATCTCCTGGAATCACAGCAAATGTTTTTTCACCCAATCTTGATGATACTTTCAGGTAATGAAATCCCACTTGGCTCACCATATTTTGTTCTTCTAGGTTAAACCGTTCGTTTGCAGTAACCGTTTTCATTTTGAGGTTTCACTATGTTTTCTCCTTATGGATATATGTAGTTTGAAATCAACATCAAACACAGTTTGTGCTAGCGCTTTGAAACTGGGCACAATAAACAAGATCCAAGTTTTATCTCTCTGGTTTGTTTGCTATTGATGTAGCCCAAAGCAGAGACTTGCGAAAATCACTCTCATTGAATGGGCTTGCACAGCTTTCAAACAACTACGAATCTCCTGGAATCTCAGCAAATGTTTTTTCACCCAATCTATATGATACTTTCAGGTAATGATCAGTAAACCATTCCAACTTGGCTCACCAAATTTCGTTCTTCCATGTTAAACCGTTCGTTTGCAATAACCGTTTTCATTTTAAGGTTTCACTCTCTTTTCTCGTATGTATATATATGTAGTTGAAATTCTGAATAAAACACGGTTTGTGCTAGCTCTTCAGAACTTGGCACAATAAAGTAGTTCCAAGTTCTATCACTATGGTTTGTTTGCTATCGATGTAGCCCAAGGCAGAGACTGGCGAAAATCACTTTCATTGAAAGGGCTTGCCCAGCTTCCAAAAAACTACAAATCTCCTGGAATCTCAGCATATGTTTTTTCACCCCATCTTGATGATGCTTTCAGGTAATGATTAGTTCACCAATCCTACTTGGCTCACCAAATTTCTTTCTTCTACGTGAAACCATTCGTTTGCAGTAACCTTTTTCATTTTGAGGTTTCACTCTGTTTTTTCTTACATGGATACATTTAGTTTGAACTGTAAATCAAACACGGTTTGCGCAAGCTTTTTGTAACTTGGCACAATAAAGTAGTTTCAATTTCTATCTCTATGGTTTGTTTGCTATTGAACTAGCCCAAAGCAGAGACTGGCGAAAATCCCTTTCATTTAAAGGGCTTGCCCAGCTTCCAAAAATCTACGAATCTCCTGGAATCTCAGCAAATGTCTTTTCATCAAATCATGATGATACTTTCAGGTAATGATCAATACACCAATTTTACTTGGCTCACCAAATTTCGTTTTTCTAGGTTAAACCGTTCGTTTGCAGTAAACGTTTTAATTTTGAGGTTTCACTCTCTTTTCTTCTATATGGATACATGTAGTTGGAACTCTAAAAAAAAAACACGATTTGTGCTAGCTCTTTGAAACTTGGTAAATAAAGTAGTTCCAAGTTCTATCTCTATGGTTTGTTTGCTATTGATGTAGCCCAAAGCAGAAACTTGCAAAAATCACTTTCATTGAAAGGGCTTCCCCAGCTTCAAAAAAACTACGAATCTCCTGGAATCTCAGCAAATATTTTTTCACCAATCTTAATGATACTTTCAGGTAATCATCAGTACAAAATCTCACTTGGCTTACCAAAATTCATGTTTCTAGGTTAAACCGTTCATTTGCAGTAACCTTTCTCATTTTGAGGTTTCACTCTGTTTTCTCCTATTTGGATACATGTATTTGGATATCTAAATCCAACACGGTTTTTGCCAGCTCTTTGAAACTTGGCACAATAAAGTAGTTCGAAGTTCTATCTCTATGGTTTGTTTGCTATTGATGTAGCCCAAAGCAGAGACTGGCTAAAATCACTTTCGAAAGGGCTTGCCCAGCTTCCAAAAACTACGAATCTTCTGGAATCTTAGCAAATGTTTTTTCACCCAACCTTGATGATATTTTCAGGAAATGATAAGTACACCAGTCGCACTTGGCTAACCAAATTTCATTCTTCTAGGTTAAACCGTTCGTTTGCAGTAACCGTTTTCATTTTGAGGTTTCACTCGGTTTTCTCCTATATGGATACATGTATTTGGAACTCTAAATCAAACATAGTTTGTGCTAGATCTATGAAACTTGGCACAATAAAGTAGTTTCAAGTTCTATATCTATGGTTTCTTTGCTATTGATGTAGCCCAAAGCAGAGACTGGCAAAAATCACTTTCATTGAAAGGGCTTGTCCAGCTTCCAAAAAACTACGAATCTCCTAAAAATCAGCAAAATTTTTTCACCCAATCTTTATGACACTTTCAGGTAATTATCATTACACCAGTCCCACTTGGCTCACCAAATTTCGTTCTTCTAGGTTAAACCGTTCGTTTGCAGTAACCGTTTTCATTTTGAGGATTCACTCAGTTTTCTCCTATATGGATACATGCAGTTGAAACTGTAAATAAAACACGGTTTCTTCTAGCTCTTTGAAACTTGGCACAATAAAGTAGTTCCAAGTTCTATCTCTATGGTTTGTTTGCTATTGATGTAGCCCAAAGCAGAGACTTTCGAAAATCACTTTCAATGAAAGGGCTTTCCCACCTTAGAAAAAACTACGAATCTCCTGGAATCTCAGCCAACGTTTTCTCACCCAATCTTGATGATACTTTCAGGTAATGATCATTACAACAGTCCCACTTGGCTCACCAAATTTCGTTCTTCTAGTTTAAACCGTTCGTTTGCAGTAACCGCTTTCATTTTTAGGTTTCACTCTGTTTTCTCCTATATGGATACATATAGTTGGAACTCTAAATCAAACAAGGTTTGTGCTAGCACTTTCAATCTTTGCACAATAAAGTAGTTCCATGTTCTATCTCTATGGTTTGTTTGCTATTGATGTAGCTCAAGCAGAGACTGGCGAAAATCTCTTTTATTGAAAGGGCTTGCCCAGCTTAGTAAAAAATACGAATCTCCTTGAATCTCAGAAAATGTTTTTTCACCCAGTCTTGATGATACTTTCAGGTAATGATCAGTACACCAGTCGCACTTGGCTCACCAAATTTCGTTCTTCTAGGTTAAATCTTTCGTTTGCAGTAACCGTTTTCATTTTGAGTTTTCACTCTCTTCTCTCCTTTATGGATACATGTATTTGAACTCTAAATTAAACACGGTGTGTGCTAGATCTTTGAAACTTGCCACAATAAAGTAGTTCCAAGTTCTATCTCTATGGTTTGTTTTCTATTGATGTAGCTTAAAGCAGAGACTGGAGAAAATCACTTTCATCGAAAAGGCTTGTCCAGCTTCCAAAAAACTACGAATCTTCTGGAATCTCAGCAAATGTGTTTTCACCCAATTTTGATGACACTTTCAGGTAATGATCAGTACACCAGTCCCACTTGGCTCACCAAATTTCATTCTTCTAGGTTAAACCCGTCGTTTGAAGTTTTTGTTTTCATTTTGAGGTTTCTCTCTGATTTCTCCTATATGGTTACATGTAGTTGGAACTCTAAATCAAACAAGGTTTGTGCTAGCTCTTTGAAAGTTGGCACAATAAATTAGTTCCAAGTTCTATCTCCATGGTTTGTTTGCTATTGATTTAGCTCAAAGCAGAGACTGGCGAAAATCACTTTAATTGAAAGGGCTTGCCCAAATTCCAAAAAACTACAAATCTCCTGGTATCTCAGCAAACGTTTTTTCACCCAATCTTGATGATACTTTCAGGTAATGATCAGTACACCAATCCCACTTGGCTCACCAAATTTCATTTTTCTAGGTTAAACCGTTCGTTTGCAGTAACCGTTTTCATTTTGAGGTTTCACTCGGTTTTCTCCTATATGGATACATGTAGTTGGAACTCTAAATCAAACACGGTTTGTGCTAGCTATTTGAAACTTGGCACAATAAAGTAGTTCAAAGTTCTATCTCTATAGTTTGTTTGCAATTGATGTAGCCCAAAGCAGAGACTGGCAAAAATTACTTTTATTGAAAGGGCTTGCCCAGCTTCCAAAAAACTACAAATCTCCTGGAATCTCAGCAAATGTTTTTTCACCCAATCTTGATGATACTTTCAGGTAATGAAATCCCACTTAGCTCACCAAATTTCGTACTTCTAGGTTAAACCGTTCGTTTGCAGAAACCGTTTTCCTTTCGAGGTTTCACTCTGTTTTCTCCTTATGGATATATATAGTTTGAAATCTACATCAAACACGGTTTATGGTAGCTCTTTGAAAATGGGCACAATAAACAAGATCAAAGTTTTATCTCTCTGGTTTGTTTGCTATTGATATAGCCCAATGCAGAGACTGGCGAAAATCACTTTCATTGAAAGGGCTTTCACAGTTTCCAAAAAACTACGAATCTCCTGGAATCTCAGCCAATGTTTTTTCACCCAATCTATATGATACTTTCAGGTAATGATCAGTACACCATTCCAACTTGGCTCACCCAATTTCGTTCTTCTAGGTTAAACCGTTCTTTTGCAATAACCGTTTTTATTTTTAGGTTTTACTCTGTTTTTTGCTATATGGATACATGTAGTCGGAACTCTAAACCAAACCCGGTTTGTGCTAGCTCTTTGAAACGTGGCACAATAAAGTGGTTCCAAGTTCTATCTCTATGGTTTGTTTGCTATTCATGTAGCCTAAAGCAGAGACTGGCGAAAATCACTTTGATTGAAAGGGCTTGCCCAGCTTTCAAAAAACTATGAATCTCCTGGAATATCAGCAAATATTTTTTCACCCAATCTTGATCATCCTTTCAGGTAATGATGAGTACACCAATCCCACTTGGCTCACCAAATTTCGTTCTTCTAGGTCAAACCGTTCGTTTGCAGTAACCGTTTTAATTTTAAGGTTTCACTCCGTTTTCTCCTATATGGATATATGTAGTTGGAATTCTAAATCAAACACGGTTTGCGCTAGCTCTTTGAAACATGGCACAATAAAGTAGTTCCCAGTTATGTCTCTATGGTTTGTTTGCTATTGATGTAGCCCAAAGCAAAGACTGGCGAAAATCACTTTCATTGAAAGGGCTTGCCCAGCTTCGTAAAAACTACAAATCTCCTGAAATCTCAGAAAATGTTTTTTCACCAAATCTTGATGATGCTTTCAGGTAATGATCAGTACACCAATCCCACTTGGCTCACCAAATTTCGTTCTTCTAGGTTAAACTGTTCGTTTACAGTAACGGTTTTCATTTAGAGGTTTCACTCTGTTTTCTCCTATAGGGATACATGTATTTGGAACTCTAAATCAAACATGGTTTGTGCAAGCTCTTTGAAACTTGGCACAATAAATTAGTTCCAAGTTCTATCTCTATGGTTTGTTTGCTATTGATGTAGCTCAAAGCAGAGACTGGCGAAAATCACTTTCATTGAAAGGGCTTGCCCAGCTTCCAAAAAACTACAAATTTCCTGGTATCTCAGCAAACGTTTTTTCACCCAATCTTGATGATACTTTCAGGTAATCATCAGTACACCAGTCCCACTTTTCTCACCAAATGTCGTTCTCCTGGGTTAAACCTTTCGTTTGCAATAACCGTTTTCATTTTGAGGTTTCACTCTGTTTCCTCCTATATGGATACATGTAGTTGGAACTCTTAATAAAAAACGGTTTGTGCTAGCTCTTTGAAACTTGGCACAATAAAGAAGATTCAAGTTTTATCTCTATGGTTTGTTTACTATTGATGTAGCCCAAAGTAGAGACTAGCGAAAGTCACTGTCATTGAAAGGACTTGACCAGCTTCCATAAAACTACGAATCTTATGGAATCTCAGCAAATGTTTTTTCACCCAGTCTTCATGATACTTTCAGGTAATGATCAGTACACCAATCCCACTTCGCTCACCAAATTTTTTCTTCTAGGTTAAACCGTTCGTTTGCAGTAACCGTTTTCATTTTGAGGTTTCACTCTGTTTTTTCCTATATGGATACATGTATTTAAACTCTAAATCAAACACAGTGTGTGCTAGCTCTTTGAAACTTGGCACAATAAAGTAGTTCAAAGTTCTATTTCTTTGGTTTTTTTGCTATTGATGTAGCCCAAATCAGAGACTGGTGAAAATCACTTTCATTGAAATGGCTTGCTCAGCTTCCAAAAAACTACTAATCTCCTGGAATCTCAGTAAATGTTTTTTCAACCGATATTGATGATGCTTTCAGGTTATGATCAGTACACCAATCCTACTTGGCTCACCAAATTTCGTACTTCTAGGTCAAACTGTTCGTTTGCAGTAACCGTTTTCATTTTGAGGTTTCACTCTCTTCTCTCTTATATGGATCCATGTAGTTCGAACTCTAAATCAAACACGGTTTGTGCTAGCTCTTTGAAATTTGCCACAATAAAGTAGTTCCAAGTTCTATTTCTATGGTTTGTTTTCTATTGTTGTAGCCCAAAGCAGAGACTGGCGAAAATCACTTTCATTGAAAGGCTTGCCCAACTTCCAAAAAACTACAAATCTCCTGGAATCTCCGCAAATGTTTTTTCACCCAATCTTGATGATACTTTCGGGTAATGAAATCCCACTTGGCTCACCAAATTTCGTACTTCTAAGTTAAACCGTTCCTTTGCAGTAACCGTTTTCCTTTTGAGGTTTCACTGTTTTCTCCTTATGGATATATATAGTTTGAAATCTACATCAAACACGGTTTATGCTAGCTCTTTGAAACTGGGCACAATAAACAAGATCCAACTTTTATCTCTCTGGTTTGTTTGCTATTGATGTAGCCCAATGCAGAGACTGGCGAAAATCACTTTCATTGAAAAGGCTTGCACAGCTTCCAAAAAACTACGAATCTCCTGTAATCTCAGCAACAGTTTTTTCACCCAATCTTTATAATACTTTCAGGTAATGATCAGTACACCATTCCAACTTGACTCACCAAATTTCGTTCTACTTGGTTAAACCGTGCTTTTGCAATAACCGTTTTCATTTTGAGGTTTCACTCTGTTTTCTGCTATATGGATACATGTAGTCGGAACTCTAAATCAAACCCGGTTTGTGCTAGCTCTTTGAAACTTGGCACAATAAAGAAGATCCAAGTTTTATCTCAATGGTTTATTTACTATTGATGTAGTCCAAAGCAGAGACTAGCGAAAATCACTTTCATTGAAAAGACTTGACCAGCTTCTATAAAACTACGAATCTTCTGGAATCTCAGCAAATGTTTTTTCACCCAATCTTCATGATACTTTCAGGTAATGATCAGTACACCAATCCCACTTGGCTCACCAATTTTGGTTCTTCTAGGTAAAACCGTTCGTTTGCAGTAACCGTTTTCATTTTGAGGTTTCACTCAGTTTACTCCTATATGGATACATGTAGTTGGAACTCTAAATCAAACATGGTTTGTGCTAGCTCTTTGAAACTTGGTACAAAATTAGTTCCAACTTCTATCTCTATGGTTTGTTTGCTATTGATGTAGATCAAAGCAGAGACTGGCGAAAATCACTTTCATTGAAAGGGCTTGCCCAGCTTCCAAAAATCTACAAATCTCCTGGAATCTCAGCAAAAGTTTTTTCACCCAATCTTGATGATACTTTCAGGTAATGATCAGTACACTAGTCCCACTTTTCTCACCAAATGTCGTTCTCCTAGGTTAAACCTTTCGTTTGCAATAACTGTTTTCATTTTGAGGTTTCACTCTGTTTTCTCCTATATGGATACATGTAGTTGGAACTCTAAATCAAACACGGTTTGTGCTACGTCTTTGAAACTTGGCACAATAAAGAAGATCCAAGTTCTATCTCAATGGTTTGTTTACTATTGATGTAGCCCAAAGCAGAGACTAGCGAAAATCACTTTCATTGAAAAGACTTGACCAGCTTCCATAAAACTACGAATCTTCTGGAATCTCAGCAAATGTTTTTTCACCCAATCTTCATGATACTTTCAGGTAATGATCAGTACACCAATCCCACTTGGCTCACCAATTTTGGTTCTTCTAGGTAAAACCTTTCGTTTGCAGTAACCGTTTTCATTTTGAGGTTTCACTCGCTTTTCTCCTATATGGATACATGTAGTTGGAACTCTAAATCAAACACGGTTTGTGCTAGCTCTTTGAAACTTGGTACAAAATTAGTTCCAACTTCTGTCTCTATTGTTTGTTTGCTATTGATGTAGCCCAAAGCAGAGAGTGGCGAAAATCACTTTCATTGAAAAGGCTTGCCCAGCTTCCAAAAAACTACGAATCATCTGGAATCTCAGCAAATGTTTTTTTCCCCAATCTTCATGATACTTTCTGGTAATGATCAGTACACCAGTCCCACTTGGCTCACCAAATTTCGTTCTTCTAGGTTAAACTGCTCGTTTGCAGTAACCGTTTTCATTTTGAGGTTTCACTCTGTTTTCTCCTATATGGATACATGTAGTTGGAACTCTAAATCAAACACGGTTTGTGCTAGCTCTTATAAATTTGGTGAAATAAAGTAGTTCCAAGTTTTATCTCTATGGTTTGTTTGTTATTGATGTAGCCCAATGCAAAGACTGGCGAAAATCACTTTCATTGAAAGGGCTTGCCCAGCTTCCAAAAAACTACGTATCTCTTGGAATCTCAGCAAATTTTTTTTCACTCAATCTTCCTGATACTTTCAGGTAATTATAAGTACACCAGTCCCAGTTGGCTCACCAAATTTCGTTCTTCTAGGATAAACCGTTCTTTTGCAGTAACCGTTTTCATTTTGAGGTTTTACTCTGTTTTCTTCTATATGGATACATGTAGTTGGATGCTGAGAGCCATAGCCGAGTCTGTATGGCTCCGGGGCATTTTTCCAACAGTATTGATTCACAGGCGAGGCATTATCCGCCTCTGTCGCTACTTTTGCGTTCTTGCGCTATTTTTGGACTTCCTGTGCTATTTTGAGTTCTCAAGGAGATTCCCCTGGGTTTCCCGTTTGTTGGGAAAGTGCAGTTTAGGGATTTACCGGGGAGTATTTCCGGCTAGGGTTTCCTGCAGGAGCCTCCTGGTTCTTTGGGAGGATTTCCCAGGAGCCTGTGTGAGGTTTTTCCTGCAGTTAAAAAATAAAGTTTGTTCCTGCTTCAGTGGCTCGTGATTTTTGCCCAGCCAGACTGCGGCATTTGGCGGTCCGCACGGGGAACGACTGAGGCTTCTTCGGGGTAAGTGAAATTGCTTGCCCCTAAGGGAAGGCAAAAGAATGGGTGACCATTTTAAAAAAGAATATGTTCTTGCTTTGATTTGTTTTGTTTTTGTTTCAAGCTGCCTATCACTAGAATTTTCTCAGGCAAACTGGGAAAAATGGTTGGCTCAAGGTTTGAAGTTGTTTGCCCCTGAGGAAGAGATAGAAATAGACCACAAATGTGCATATCAAGAAAATAGGAAAATTGATACAATGATTTTTTGTTCCATTTTTGTTTCATTCTGTTTCGGTTTTGTTTTGTGTTATCTTATTGGGTTGCGTTATCTTTGTAACAGATTAGAAATTAGTAAAAAACAAACCAAAAGAGTGTTAAATAAATTGTTAGAGGTTCAAACCATGGGGAAAGACAATTTAGATCAAGCAAAAGAGAAGGTCTCTCAAGCTAGTGAGACAGAGGAAGAAAATTTAAAGGAAGAAAGCTTAGAGAAGAAACAGCTATTAGGAAAAAAGCTACAACAGGAGGCTGCTACTAACACCGTTCTACCACCAGAGGGCGTAATTTAACCAATAGCTCCACCTATGGAGATAGCTGAGTGGCCCTCAACCCTCTCAAACCCTGTAGGTGATAGATGGGATCCTGAGACAGGACCTCAAAGATTTGCATGCCCTGTACTTGAGCACGCAGGAGGGCAGCGAATTCACCGTGCATTAGAGTTTAAAACAGTGAAGCAGTTAAAGGAGGCTGTAACAACCTATGGTCCTCAAGCACCCTTCACTGTAAGCATGGTCGAATCCATTACCAACTTGGACATGACTCCAGCAGATTGGGATAGCGTGTGTAAATCTGTGTCCAAATGGAGGACAATATTTGTTATGGAAGGTTGCCAATGAGGAATTTTGCAGAGAGACAGCTAGGCGAAATGCAGCAGCCGGTTACCCTCAAAGAAATCTAGATATGTTGTTAGGAAAAGGACCTTATGAGGGTCAATGGCAACAAAATGAATATGATCCTGGCGTATACGCACAAATCGCTGTAGATGCGGTTAGGGCATGGAAAACTTTACAGGGGCATGGAGATTACAAGGTCAATTATCTAAGGTAATACAAGGAACTAATGAACCTTACCCTGAATTTGTAGATAGGCTCATTCAAGCATCTTCCAGAATTTTGGGGGATACAGAACAAGCAATGCCATTTATAAAACAACTGGCTTATGACCAAGCAAATCGTTGCTGCAGAGAGGTCCTTAGACCATGGAGACATGAAGATTTAAACACATATATTAAATTATATAGAGACATTAATGAACAAAGACAAGTCTTGGCAGCAGTACAACAGGCTTTAGATGCCATGCCAAAAACATGCTACAATTGTGAACAAACAGGACATTTTAAAAGGAGTTGCCCCATAGGAGGAAGGTTTAACAAAGTTAGGTATCAAAGGAATAGAACACCAAATATTTGCCCACGATGCTGTAGAGGGAGACATTGGGCTAATGAATGCCGTTCTCAAACCACCATAGAG